>NW_026930970.1:0-12500 GCF_032062105.1 Saccostrea cuccullata
TAAGAATTTTGTTAATGGTCTCCAGGGGAAGTATTTTTGTAATTTTATCAGTGAAAACGGAAATGTCACGTCCAGTGTCGTTTTGGAATCCATGACAAAATTATTCGAGATACAGTGGATGTGCGTGTTCTTTGGGGTAGTTTGCGCTGGTAGTGTGCTTCTGTTGAGTATATTTATTGGAACTATAAAGATGTGCGCGGTGCACCTCTGCAAATGTGATTGTGCACAACCACAGCTCAAAAAGACACATCCTAAGAGTCAATGTGACGAGGCTACCAAGCCCAATTCTCTGATTGTTTCCACAGAAAACAGCGATGACGAATATTCAGATGCGGATCCTCTTCTGAGGGATGCAAATGTAGCAGACGACAGAAACTCCTCACATGACGGTGAGACCGCCACAGCAACGTCAGGCGTCAAAACAAAGCTGGGGAAGAAAATAAAGAAAGTCCGTAGTCAAGTGATTCTCTTTCGAGAGACGGTCAAAGACACCAGTAGCCAGGCTGCCAGTAAGGTCAAGGCGGGGGTGGTGATGGGGGTGGAGCAGGTCAAGTTTGGAGTCATGTCCATGAAAGAGTTTTGTGGAGCCGGTGAGATTGCTCAGACTGTTTCCATCATGTCTGTCAACACAGATGTCGATAGTGAAAAAACGTCTACACACATCTCCAAAGTCACAACATTTTGAAAACTATAAAATGCAGTGTTAGAGTGTGCGAGTGTTAGACAAAATTTGACATCGAACAACCCTCTCCATATATATCGTAATATAAATCTTGATATTCTTTCAAAACGTTCGAATACGAAAGAAAACGTGTTCTGTCATTTACCTGTGTTCATTTTTAGTCCATATTCTGCATGTTTTGTTTAACGTTTGGGAATACTAGTAAACTCGTATTTTTTATGAATTACTTTACTCATTCTGAATGCATCAATACGCAGGTCATATTAAACAACATTGAAAGTATGGAAAGGAGGCGCAAACCAGAAGAAAAGAAAAGTAAACAAGAGGCTAACGGGCTTAAAATTGCTCTTCTGATAAGTTATACAATCATTATCACTTCTATTCTAAGCCTCTTCGTATCCCACATGTATGTAGATAATACCTTGAAATTTCAAAAGTAGGTTATGACCTTTTTAATTCAGGTGATCTATTACTATCTTTTTCGTTTATCGACATGCATCGTGCGTTGACATTTGAACATTTTCAGCTTCTCTGAAACCACTCAACACATATTTTTAAACAATTTTGGTATATTTAATACTCTATGGGCGCAGGGAAACAAAAAAATTGTGAATTTCTTGCCCCCCCCCCCCCTCCAGTGACCTGGGGGATGTAATACAGCTGGTATGTATACTGAAAGGAAAAAGAAACGCAGGGTAAACTTTTGAGGTGAAGTAAATTTGTTTTTCTTAAAATACGTTTTAGTTTTCCTATCTAACATTCAAAATCATCTTTCAAAAAGATATAACCAAAGTCTCATATGATTCTGTCTAATTATTCATGAGTTATTGCAGTTCAAATGACGATACCCCCCAAAAGTGAAAATCGAAAACTCTCATTATCTTCAATGTCTATCTCGTGCATCTGTCAAAGTCTTATTTCTCCTTTGCATGGAATTTTATCGGAATGTTTATCTTTCAAACCCTGGCTATATTTAGCATTGGTAACCACGCAAAAAAATAAGTCAAACGGCGCGCGCATGCGCCAGTGAGAGGAATACACCAGTAAGTTGAATGGCTCAAAAAACCAAATTGCGGAATTGTTTTCTTTCAAATTTCGTATGAATGTAATGATTATAATCGTCTACTCTATAAATGTCTGTTTTTGTGTTAGTAAGGTGGCGATTTAAGAGATGACAGGACGAGTAACCCGCTCGTAACATGGCTCTGTTTTGCGTTAACGTCATCGTCACGGTTGATTGAAAACCACTCCAGACCCTCTCTGACAACGGGTAGAATGTTTTATGGGGGAAAATTTACAAGAGACTGTTTACTAAACCATTGTTGCCTTTTTCATTAATTAGGCAATTCGAAGACAAGACCCCATTGAACTTCCGTAAACTGTGCCAAGATTGCAATAGATTCATAATGTCTCTTAATATTGAAAAACGATGTGCATACCTCATATGCATCAAATAATGCAACAAGATTTGTTGACAAACTCGTCGTTTTCAAATTGCACGTGTTTCGGGCTTTTTAGCGTTTTCCCTACGTGACGTCACAAATTTTACGGTTGAGTTATTCTGAATACTGATTTTGATGCACAGTAACTAAATTTCCCTTCTGACCAATTTTCGTAATTTTCGGTCATGTGGTCAAATTTTTATAAAAAATTATGCTACCCTGCGTTTCTTTTTCCTTTCAGTATACAAAGTTATGAAGAAGGGTACCTCTTCCTAACATGTGAATTTCAAGGCCTCAGGACGAGGGGTTCTGCTCTTAAGGCGGGATTCTAATGATTTGATAGTGAACATGTATTAATACTTTGAAAATCTTCTCTTCTGCTCCTGGGTATTAAATAAACAAAGTTTATAGTTTTGATGAACAAGAATGCCTCTTCCAAAATTGTGAAATCCATGGCCCTACTGGTCAGGGTGAGGGTTGTTAGGGCATGGTGCCAGTAGTGAAAGTGGAACAAATACCTAGAGGCAGAGGAGATTTTCAAACATTAAAGCCCTACCCTAATACCAAAACCCCTGACCCTAGTGCCATGAATTAATATCATTTGGAAGAGGTAATCATAATTATGTTAGTTTTTTAATACTCAGGAGCAGAAAAAAAAGATTTTCAAAGAATTAAAGTATTTTCACTGACATTTATTAAATAAATAGAATAAGGCTCCTTTAACTCTTATTTTATTCCCTTTTTTTCCATGGCCTGTATGATCTGCTTGATGCATATTACTGTACATGTATAAGAATAATTACAGTACTAAACATTCAATGAAAATAACTTGATGATAAACAGAGACAATATCTTGATGGATTCCGACTACATGTATAATGCCAAACAGGAATAAATTAAAGTATAATGGCACAATAATATTGAAATTTATCACAGAAAATAACTTCACAAATGGTAATTTCTCTAATTTCAAAAATATACCTGTATGAAGAGAAAGTTAAAGAATTAAAGTGCATGCTTTTTAATAACAAATGTAAAAAGAATATATTTCTTAATCATAATCAAAAATATAATTGAAAATCTTTGTATTCATCCTGCAGATTCATGAATTAAAAATAAACTAGTATAAACATTTTATTATATACATAAAATGGATATAATGCACATACGTGTGCATGTAACAATTACCATCAAAACGTTATTCATAATTTATCAATAAAAACTAGAACTGTCCAATAGGGACGAATACCCCCCGCTGGGTTTTTCAGAGAATGTGCCAATTCAAAAATACTTTATGGATCTAGAGGTGTTCACAATTTACTTACAAAAATTTGCAGTGAAATATGACTGCTCATCATGTTTCTTAATGAATGAAACAAAGGTGCAACCAAATGAAACATCAATACTAATACACTGTAATTCCATTGTAACATTATTTTTTTTATTTAATTTTTTTATTTCTGCATTAAAAAAATTTATTGCAATTATGTGTTATGTCACTCTGCAAACTGATTGTTGAAAAAAAATCATATTATACAAAATCAAATTAATCTTGATAACTTTATATCAAATTGAAAATAAAGAGCTGGTCATCCAGTAATGAAGTGCTTTGACAGACAATAAATTACAATTAAGAGAATAAGAGAAGAGAGATCTTTAATTCTTGTGCCTGATTCCCAGGAGATTACACATGGTTGATAATGAGATGCCTTAATGTTCAACTTCCCACACCAAACTCATTAATTTATCTTTAACTGGATGCATGTCCAGTCATTATTCCCAAGAGGCAAATGAAATTACATTATCTTCTGTGCAATGTAAAAACTGTTTTTAGCACTTGATGAAGTTTTTTTTTAAAGTTTATATGAGTAGTTTTAAGCTGTAGTATTTTTGTACAGATATTCTATATTCTATGTCTCAAACCTTATACATGAGCCCAAAATGAACAAGTCAATTAAAATAAAAAAATAAAACCTGTAAAATACAAAAAAATGAACAAAAAGAGTTGAAAATTCCAATTGCACACCTTCATATGGTGAATAATAAGTGTACAAATTTTCAGATTAATCCTTGCAATAGTTTCTGAGAAACGGTCCGGACAAAACCACAAAATAAAAATGAAAAAACACCTGTAATATTCAAAATAATAATCGAATCAAGATGAAAATATCAGGTGCACAACTTCATATGGTGAATAATATGTGTACAAATTTTCAGACAAATCCTTCCAATAGTTTCTGAGTAATGGTCCGGACAAAATCTCGTCTACAGACAGACAGACAGACGGACAGACGGACATGGTGATTCCAATATACCCCCCCTAAACTTCGTTTGCGGGGGGTATAATTAAATTTAAACCCTTTAAGAAAGTATGTACCAATTTTATGTGAAAAATAAAAAAAAATAAATCGATCCACTGTTTCATTTTTCAAACATTACATGTATTTGTTTATAATGAATTTGTATAATAATATAACTCAGTTATACTCAGTTGATGTTGCAATTAGAAAAGGGATATATATCTCCCAATCCTACCATCTCCCAAAAGAAAGAAAAACATTATTTTACACATCAATTAAAAAAATATACATTCTTTGCTTAAAACAAACTCATCTCAAGAAATAAAAGATATACATATATGTAATAAAATATGTTCAATCAATCACATCAACTACAAAACTGGAAAAAAAATATGTTGGATTAATTTGAAAAGTAAAATCCTAGCACGTACATTACTATTCTAAATCTATTAAGTTAAAACGAACATACACTTAGGACTTATAAAATTCTGATAAAAATGACTGACCAGATTTCCCCATAAGTTTTAATGTGTAAAATATTATAAGCAATAAAATAGCTGGTAAAATGTTATATAATATATAGAAATGAAAATTCAACACAAAAATGACTAGAAAACTTAAAAGCTGTATTACACCACAGAATATACTTTAAAAAAAATGAAAAATGAAATAAAGTTATATTTTCAGAAAAATAATCTAATGAAGAAAAACAGTTCTATAGAATCTGATGGACTATTATACTACATGTACGATTTGACATCATGGCCTATAATATGCATCCCATATAACAACTGGTAAATATTCAGGCTGTGTAGTCTAGAAATAGAGTTCTCTAATGTAAGTTATAATATTCACGATGATGTAAAAAACTAAATATCACAAATAGTAAGTGCAATGTTAATCTCTTTCTTACGTGTATATACAAATGCCCAGCATAGTAAGGGTCCTTTCTATATCGGACAGGAAGACAAAAACAAATGTACATTCTTTAGACACCTTTCAATACTGTCATACAGTATATTATGTACTTTGTGTGGTTCTTAAAAGCTAGCTGATGCATAAAACAATTGGTCATACCAAAAGTGTAGATAGACCAAGTTATGATCACATTAAGTGTGTCAAGATCAGTCTGTAAATAGGTCAAGGTCAGTTGAACAATTCCTCAGTGTCCTCATTCCTGTTAGAGACAGAAGCCCCCGTGAACCATGAATACTTGATTTTTCTCTTGGAGTACAGGTCTCTCACTTCTCTCACAAACAATGGCAGAATACACAGGGCTGTCAGAAGTGTCTGCATTGAAAAAGAGAGAGTGAAAAATTAATGAATCAGGAGTCTCGGCCAAGTCTGTTGCTCTCAAAGTTCACAGTTTTTACTATAAAATTGGAATAAATGTTGCACATAGGGTTGAAATATATTTCTTTAGTATTTACAAAGACCTGTATCTTTTTTGTTTTCATAATTTAATATCCATTGAAATTTGTTCACAAGAACAAAAATTCAACAAATAGAATAAGGATATAATGAAGTATCTTGAAATAATCAATATATCAAAACATGCATGTGCCCTTGACATGTATAACTTAACAAGTAATCTTCTCTTTCTTGGATCATTTTTCAAGAGTCTCCTGGAATCACTATAGCTACAATTCAAGGAAAAACAATTATTTTCAGCACAGCACCCATTACTTACCATTAACATAAACAGATAAAACACTGATCTCCATCCCAAACCATCCTGAATCAGAGGTACCAGAATCTGAAATGACAAAACCATGATGAGAGAGAAATTATCTTGGACAAAGCCATCTTCAAAACAAGAGGCCCATGGGCCACATCGCTCACCTGAGAAACTTTGACCATTCTGTTCTTTACCAGATTTCCCCCTTGTTATACATAATGCATCCCCACCCTACCCCACTGATCATAATTTAGACATTTTGAAATCTACACTACCCCATGATCCTTCCATGGGCACATATGTTTCAGCTTTTTTGGCCCAGTGGTTCCTGAGAAGAAGATTTTTCCTATATATTTCTATGTAAAACTTTGATTCCCTATAATGGCCCCGCCCTTCCCCCGGGGATCATGATTCCTACAATTTAGAATCTACACTACCCCAGAATGCTTCCACATAAGCTTAACTTTTTCTGGCCCAGTGGTTCTTGAGAAGAAGATTTTCAAAGATTTTTCCTATATATTTCTATATAAAACTTTGATTCCCCATTGTGGCCCCGCCCTTCCCCCGGGGGTCATTATTTGAACAATTTAGAATCTACATTATACCAGGATGCTTCCACATAAGTTTCAGCTTTTCTGGCCCATTGGTTCTTGAGAAGAAGATTTTCAAAGATTTTTCCTATATATTTCTATGTAAAACTTTGATACCCCATTGTGGCCCCGCCCTACCCCCGGGGGTCATGATTTGAACAATTTAGAATCTACACTACCCCAGGATGCTTCCACATCAGTTTCAGCTTTTCTGGCCCAGTGGTTCTTGAGAAGAAGATTTTCAAAGATTTTTCCTATATATTTCTATATAAAACTTTGATTCCCTATTGTGGCCCCACCCTTCCCCCGGGGGTCATTATTTGAACAATTTAGAATCTACACTATACCAGGATGCTTCCACATAAGACTAGCTTTTCTGGCCCAGTGGTTCTTGAGAAGAAGATTTTCAAAGATTTTTCCTATATATTTCTATATAAAACTTTCATTCCCCATTGTGGCCCCGCCCTTCCCCCGGGGGTCATGATTTGAACAATTTAGAATCTACACTACCCCAGGATGCTTCCACATAAGTTTCAGCTTTACTGGCCCAGTGGTTCTTGAGAAGAAGATTTTTTAATGACCCAACCCTATTTTTGTCTTTTCTTGATTACATTGTATCTCCCCTTGCGAGGGGATATGTCCCTTCATTTTAACAATTTAAATTTCCCTTCACCCAAGGATGCTTTGTACCAAGTTTGGTCAAAATTGGCCCAGTGGTTCTTGAGAAGAAGTCGAAAATGTGAAAAGTTTACAGATGGACAGACGGACAGACAGACGGACGGACGACGGACAAAATGTGATCAGAAAAGCTCACTTGAGCCTTCGGCTCAGGTGAGCTAAAAACTTCTTTACTTGCCCTCTCCAGAATGACTAACTAAATAAGCCCAAAAGTTGTTACACAACAAGGAAACAAATTATTATTTTTACAAAAAAAAAATCATTTTCTATCAGAAAGAAATGTAAGATTAACTTTTCACTGTTTCAAAAAATCTCAATCTAACCTGTCCAATGGCTGCCCCGACACTTCCTGTTCCATCAATTATACCAGTCACTGTTGCTAAGGCCTCGCTGTTTCCCTGGACTGGTCCCTGCTTTCCTGTTTAACAAAATATTGAAAAGATGTGTTTATTCAGGTAAAACATTGAAAAGGTGTGTTTATCAGGTAAATCATTGAAAAGGTGTGTTAATTCAGGTAAAACATTGAAAAGGTGTGTTTATTCAGGTAAAGCATTGAAAAGGTGTGTTTATTCAGGTAAAACATTGAAAAGGTGTGTTTATCAGGTAAATCATTGAAAAGGTGTGTTAATTCAGGTAAAACATTGAGAAGGTGTGTTTATTCAGGTAAAGCATTGAAAAGGTGTGTTTATTCAGGTAAAACATTGAAAAGGTTTGTTTATCAGGTAAATCATTGAAAAGGTGTGTTTATCAGGTAAATCATTGAAAAGGTGTGTTAATTCAGGTAAAACATTGAAAAGGTGTGTTTATTCAGGTAAAGCATTGAAAAGGTGTGTTTATTCAGATAAAACATTGAAAATGTGTGTTTATTAAGGTAAAACATTGAAAAGGTGTGTTTATCCAGGTAAAGCATTGAAAAGGTGTATTTATCAGGTAAAACATTGAAAAGGTGTGTTTATTCAGGTAAAACATTGAAAAGGTGTGTTTATCCAGGTAAAGCATTGAAAAGGTGTGTTTATTCAGGTAAAACATTGAAAAGGTGTGTTTATTCAGGTAAAACATTGCAAAATTTTTTTTTCAGGTAAAACATTGAAAACATGACTGTTTATTTTTACCCTTTTATTGAGCCAATTGAAAAAAAGAAGTATTCAAAGAAGAAATATAATAGAACTGGTTTAAATTTTACAATAATTTATTCAACATGTAAGAGGGTTGTCCCAAAATTTCGTAGACTGAGCTCATATCTTTCAAAGAAATTAATGTATCTTTGTAAAATTTTCAGGGTGGATTAAGCGTATTCTTGGCAGATAAATTACGAAGTTTTACCATGTTTATATGAAAACTTTTCGAGTAACAATATTTAAAGTGATATCGTTCTCTAACACCCGGAGCAATCTGCAACGTCAAAAAATACAAATGTCAACGGGTCAAATTTTTGGCGAAAATATTTCAATTACCAGAATCAAATTCTTAAATTAAACGAAATTGTTACAATTATAAATTTGAAATATCTTCATTATTATGATATGATCAAACTTTAAAATATGTAAACAAAGTATATGAATGTACAGGTACGAAATAATAATAATTTGAAAATGCTATATTTCTATGGGCTTTTCGTCTGTTTCTGTAATGGAGTTGCACAATGTAACTCTTGCCGATTTCTTAGTCCTGTCTTTTATTTTAGTTACTGTTATTCACATATACATAGAGAACCCGTTTTAGTCATTTTAAATACTAAGGACGAGAAAAAGTTTCCTAGTCTACCAAACATTTATGACTGGTACATTTCTATAAGAGTGAATTCAGGATCAAAACACTTGATCATAGTCCACTGCGCCGCCTGTGCCAACGCAGCCGCCATTTTGCGAAAAGTCGGATTTCAACCCTATGTTTATAAAATGTTATAAAATTCGTATTTATCAAAGCATTAACACCAAAATTTGAGGAAATATAGTTAATAAAACAGTATTAAGAATTTTCATTTCCATTAAAAAATAAGGGGTTGTAATTACTTTTCCATAGGATTTTAAATACGATATACCAAATTTAAATTGCAACTTTTGGGTATTGCGCCGCCTTCCTACACCAGACAATGAAATATGTCTTTTAAATTGGAATAATTTGTGTAGTTACTTCACATTTGTCCATAAATTTATTTGATATTATTGGTTTAATCTATATACGAAGTTTCATTAATGTATGACGTAGGGTTCCTACAAAACAACGCTTGTCTACGGAATTTTGGGACAACCCTTGTATTGTGAATGTGGATAATTTCTACAAGAATCTCTCTGTTTCCCGCAAGTATTCTCATGATTCAGATATTATAGAATAAGACTACATGTATAATTTAAAGAAGTGTTCAAACAAGAAATAAAATGACAATAAAAGAACTGGTTTAAATTTTACAATTCAACATGTATTGTCAACATGGATACTTTCTGCAAGAATCTCTCTGTTTCCCCTAAGTATTCTCATGATTCAGATATTATAGAATAAGACTATAATTTATCAGTGTCTAATACATGTATATTAAAACTTTATTTTTGCATACACTATATTAACTTTACTCTGGTAAGATATTGAAAACTCTGATGTCTGAGAAATTAAATTACATGGACAACTGTTTATATTGTATGCAAAGAACTTCAATTACCGGTACTAGGCATTTTGGACAATTCTCAAAGGTTTCCTTTCTTTAAGGCTATTAAACTCACCAAGATCTGCAGAGATTGCTGCACTGACTAGATTGGCCACGCCCCCAATAAAAAATCCCACCACTGCCATCAACAGACCGTTCATAGTCAAGGTATTGCTTAAATCGGAATCTGTTGTAAAGGGGAAATACAAAAAAATACATTAGCAAAAATTGTTGTAGTACTGAAGGATTGATACAATCTTTGCTTGCTAAGTAGGTTGTGTAAAATAGAATGACGACCATAGGTTTAGCAGTGAAAAAAAAATTGTGGTTTCATAATTCCATACTTAAATTCTGCTTGTTGTCTACACAAAATAGGATTCCATAACTCTGACCTTCTTATTACACTTGATTTCAATGTTTTATGTCAGACAAGGTGGAAGTTATGAACAGACAAATTAAAAATAAGTGAACATCATATTACATACTATAGATAAACAGTGCTGGAATGCCCAGGATCAGCATTGGTATAACTATTACACTCCTGTGCTGGAATCTGTCCTACAATCAGAAATCATTCACTTACTTTTTTCATTACATTATTACTAAAAAGAAGAAGTGTCATTCAGAACTAGATCAGTAAAACTATATATCTCCTAGCTATCTGGAATTTGTACAAGGAAAAACAGGCTTGTAGTGCAGATCAAAACAGATGAATTAACTTCTGTGAGTTTATAAAATTTTCCTTAGCATTAAAAAGTAATTTTATTTCACATACATTTAGTATGAAGTATTCAATCAGGAATGTCACAAAAAATTTATTTGAATTTTAGTTAATAGAATTTCATTACAGTAACCAATTCTACTTATTCAAGGAGAAAAATAAATAATGATTTTTATTTTCAACTTACAGATATAAAACCAAATATTGTTCCACCTGAAAAATAAAATGTATAATTTGGTCTTTCTGCTCATCACTGATTCCACTCACATCATACTAGAGAGATATATCATCAGCCATGTGGGAGTGGGGGCTAAAAAATATGCTCTACTGATCAAGGGTTGGGGTGGGGCTAAAAAACATTCTCTACTGATCAAAGGGTTGGGGTGGGGTGTACAAAAAAATGCTCTAACTGATCAAAGGGTTGGGGTGGGGTGTACAAAAACATGCTCTACTGATCAAAGGGTTGGGGTGGGATGTACAAAAATATGCTCTACTGATCAAAAGGTTGGGGTGGGGTGTACAAAAAAAATGCTCTACTGATCAAGGGGTTGGGGTGTACAAGAAACATGCTGTACTCACCTATGATTCCCCCCACATCATACCAGATAGATATATCGTCAGCCACTGTCTCTTTCCACCTGTACTTATTGTGGAGGTAGTAGGGCAGCCAGAAGAAAAAGGAATAGTTGACTAGCTTTAAACAGGCATAGGCTAAGGCATACTGAAAAAAATAAAGAGCACTAGTATTAGTTTTAATTGAAATCTTCTCAAAAGGTTTACATAAAACTATTGTGAATCAGCCTTAATTCGAATACCAAAAGATTCTCTATGTCAAGTTTAGTTCAAATATGCCTACTGGCTGGAGAAGATGTGAACAGTTTACAATGACAATACAGTAACACTTGGTTATAATAAAGTCACTGGGACCTAGAAAATAACTGCTTTATACCTGATTCATTATATATGTATAAGTACTGTTCCATGTAAGATTCAGGCAGAGGGTGGAACATGAACATGATGAAAGATCTTTTTGATGATTTAAATGAATAGTAAAATGTATGTTCATAGACTTGAGCTTTATAAAACAACATTTTTTTTCATTGGTCATTATTAAATCTATATAGCTGGGGATCTAAGAAAACTTCGCTATATTCATGAATTTGCAATATCTGTGTTCCTATACTAAACGAGTTTTATTGTAACAGAGTTTCATTCAGAAAACTCACTTGAGCCTTTTGCTCAAAAACAAATATTTCAACATTCACATGCATCATCTACATAATAATAAGTCAGGGGGAGGACCAAACAAAAAAGCAAATTCAAAATTTGATTTGTAAAGGATTAAAGGATTTATGCAATGCGACTCAATGTTTTTTTCATGTTAAAGAATTCTTTAAAAAATAACTTCTCTGAAAATTTCATTAAAATCCGTCCACTTAATATAGCTGAGATATTGCCAGAAAACTCAGTTTCACACCTGAATGGTTATTTGAAATGCACGGTTTTGGGCTTAAGCATATCATGTGACGTCACTACATGAACACAGTCACCATTTTGAAGAAAAGAAGAGTGCACAAGGACCTATCGTTCTGACATATTTTGTGTTTATTTAGGGTTTCAGATGATTTATTTGAACATAAAACATTTGAATATAAAAAAAGAATGTCAACACATAAACAAGGAACTTACCAATGCTACCCCTGGTAGACGTAAGGCACTACAGAAGTCTATGGCTGCTGGTCTATCCTCAGAACTGGAGGTGTTGATT
>NW_026930970.1:15000-45684 GCF_032062105.1 Saccostrea cuccullata
GCAAGTAATGCAAAAGCTTAACATATGCACAAATAGTTATTTCAATTGACCTAGTTTGAATGCTTTTGTTCTAACAAGCATTGAAATCTAAGTTAAAACATGACACCTAGCACATAATAACAACACATACCATCTTCATCACTCTCTGCTCTGTTTACAGCCCCATGTGTCGGAGTGTCATCATCTTCAATCAAATGTTCTACAAATAAAACAAGTTTAAATTTACAGGAGTGCTTAGAATTAGAATATGTCTATCATAAAGTAATAACTGTCCCCTTTGTTGATATGAAAGACAGAAAAAATTTATTATTTTGTAAAGACTAAGTACAATATTGAATGTAATGAGTTCTTTTAAAAATTCATTTTCTGTTGAACTTTTTTCTGATAGCTGAGTATCTATTACGATTCTTAGATGTCACAAAACACAGATATAATTTTTAAAAATATTTGGTCTCTTTTGAACATGTACTTTCAAATAAGAAATATATACACTGTACATGTATATGATGTCTGTAACCCATTTGATAAAAAAGTAACATTCGAATGACCCAGAGACTATAAATGAATTCTGAAGGGTAGGCATGTTTTAATTTAGATATAAATCTTAATTAATATGGAAACTCTCTCCATCAAACAAAACCTATTTTAATTATAACGAAATCAAAGCAATTTACATCATGATTAACATGCATTTAATGTGCATTTTTGAGCAAAAGCAAAATATTATTGCAAAAAAAAGAACATCTATGTTATTTGCTGTGCAAGTCATTATTTAGGGTCAATAAAGCAGATTTCAAATCAAACAAAATATGTTTAACTTCAGGAAACTCAATTTAAGCTGCTAATATTCAATTTCAACTAAAGCTATAAAAGAAAGCATTTTGTAAGCCATGAACAGTGACTGTTCATTTCTGTAAACAGTCAAGAACACATAATGTTTTAATGTCAACATTATAACTAGTAAGTTTAATATCACACAAAATTTCCTATATACTAATATTCTTTTTCTCAAGTCTGATGAAGCTTTCTGAATTCCCTTAAGAATAGAAATAATATTGATCTAACATAGATCAAAACAAGCATTGTCAATTTTTAGTAATAGCTCCAACACATTCATAAAACTTGGAAACAAATAACACCCCCACTCCCCCCCAAAAAATTAAATAAAAAATTAGTCTATAATCATTTTTATTCAACTTAACAAATGCTGTAAAAGAAATCTTTTTTGTAATTTTTATATAGACAGACACACAACTCATAGAAGACAGATGGATGACACTCTACCATTTAACAATTTGATAAGAGTGTTAAGGGTCCTCCGAATTATCCAGATGAGCTTAAAAAGAAATATTAGAAAAGGAAAGAATGTAATGAATATATTTCCTAGGTGTTCAACTCACAGAGACTAAGAATTACCGGGTATATATTAAAATAAAACACATTAAAAATGCCTTGTGCAAAGATGTTTCCAGCTTATCTTCTTAATAAAGGTAAGCAAATGAATGAAAAAAGCAATTTTTGTGTTATATTTGGGGATTTGAAACTTAAAACATTATTGCATGCTCACATCAACATTGTTATTATGTGTGAATATACACTATACCTTGGTTGCATAAAACATGGGGCAAATTAATGGGTTCTGAAAATAATGTTCAAAGTTCCTGCTATAGCATGGCAATGTCACTTGCATATTGCATCAAGAAGACTTGGTAAAAGAATAAAGATGAAAATGATTAAGGGAAAAGAAATTTTGTACAATCATGCTTATGAAAAAAATTTCAAAGTTTGACATTTGTAAAGAGAAAAATATGGGAATTCAACATACGGTACATGTAAAAAAGGGAATTAATTCAATGAAATGAAATTAAGTTTTAGTTGTATTTAAAAGATTCATGCATCAAAATACAAAAAAAAATTGCATACTAAACATGGTTTACTTTTTTGGCACTTTAAAAGCAATCTTGTACCCCTAGTGACAAATAATTATATACGTTTCAAAGCATAGTACTTGAATGGCTTATATAGTAGCACAATCAGGTGCATAAAAATTGTCTGCTGTTAAGAGCAATTTAACTGTGATTAATTAGCATACATCAAAAAGAACATTTAATCCACTGTTCATAAAATAATAGATAATGCACAAATTTATATTGACATCCCCATCTCTATAAATCCCCACTTTTCAAGCGAGGGGTAAAAAAATATTTAGGAAAAAAAAAACATTCTCTTTATGTCAAGATTTCAAAAAGACCTTAAAATTGCCGATTGATAAACATGCATTTCTACATCTCTGCTTTAATCAAATGTTCTCGACAAATGACATAAATACTTACACCCCCATGCTTGGAATCACAAACTATTCATTTTATGAGTTGTCTCAACTTAGCCATTTGCCAAAGATCCCTGGCTGACATCTTCTTTAATTGTGGCACCTGACCCCACCTCTAATGTTTTGGAGGTTTGTGTTTGCTCTGCTCCTATTTTGTATTGTTTTGTGGACTTCTGACCTTGAAAACTGTTCGTGATCTCCATATGTTTCATGTACAAGTGTATTTAATGTTAAAAGTATTCATATATACCATCTCCATCTGTTCCATTAACACGGACCGAGTACTCTCTAGGATGAATGGTAGTGTCCTCATCAGGGAGCTTAAGTCCTGAAAAAGTAGATATATACACAACATGTACTGAGACATTTTCATTTGCATAAACATGTTAGAAAGGTGATAATGCTGTATTTATTCTGTAGGGTTGCATTCAAAATTTGCAGAAATACACAATAACTCTACCTTTCACTAAAAATAAAGATAAAGAGATAATGATTATGAAGGTGGACTAACCAGGTGTGAGGGTTCTTTTGAAAGGTTCTATAGATCAGACAGACTGATTATATTATCTGTCACTGAACTTTTGGGAGATTAAGGGGTGAAAATGTACATACCAACTTCCTTAGGGGTGCTGACAAGACCGAAAAAATTGACCACTCCCCCAGCAAACAGAACAGACGACGTCACCAGGAAAGCATACTATAATAGATCAAGGTCAGAATCAAAATGGTGGAATGATATTACACATATTTGCTTCATCAGCAATTTTATAATTTAACAAATGTAATACTGAAAATCAAAACCATCAAATATATTTACTAAATGTACTTATTTTACTACTTTAGCACCCTTTCTAATGATTTTTGTCCATTTACCAAATACATTTAATGGCTTTGCTTAAAATACATTAAGTTACTATTATGCTGATCAGTCAATGGGGAATATTAAACTTAATTTTCAGTGCCTGATTCTTGTATAGTTATGATACATTTTTCAGTCTTATGACTGTTTTTTTTTCTATTTACATCATATCCGTAATCCAGTACTCCAGACACCAGAAACGCCCCAATAATATTACCAACAGATGCACAGGCACTCCAAAGACCCAGCACCAGCCCACGACTGAAAGTCAGAAAATATTAAAGATGAATAAATGTAGATGATTTAGGAAATAAGTTTGCTGACATTAAAATAAGATATCAACTTCATTACTCTTGCTATATCCATGTTGGTACTAAACAAGTTTTACTGTATATCTAAGGAAGCTAGGACGGAAAGGAGCTTTATTATTCTCATACAGTTGTGTCAATATTAAAATTTATACAGACATTTGATAATTCTGAATTTCTACAGTAATAAATAAGAGATGTTTGTAAAACACTTAGTATGCCCCCTTCCCCAAATTGGAATTTTTCCAAGTCCAAGGGGTATAACTCTGACAAAAATGGTGCGATTGTACCCAAAACAGAACTTGAACTAGATATTCAGCTGATAAATCTGTATATCAAATTTCATTTCAATATGTGCAATCTCTGCGGAGAAAATTAACGGGAACTGCAAATAATTGGAATTTTTCTAAGTCCAAGGGGCATAACTCTGACAAAAATGGTGCAATCGTAACCAAAACAAAACTTGACCTAGATATCTAGCTAATAAATCTGTAAACCAAATTTCATTACAGTATGTGCAACAGTTGTGAAGAAAATGAACAGAAACTAAATGGACCAACAGACCGAATGACAGACAGCAGCAAAGCAATATGCCTTCCCTTCTTTGAAGGAGGGCATAAAAATTATTTAAAAGTATATTAATCTTACATGACATAAAAAAAGACATGATATACCTATATTTTCCAAACCAGTTTCCCATGATGGCTACCACTGTTGGCCATCCCATGGACTGTAGCAGGCCATTCAGAATCCAGACGATGACGTAGACGTATTTGTTGTAGAAGTGTGCCCACTCAAATACCACTCCAAAGAGAAACACCTATTTCATATACATGTACATTGTTATATACAACATTCATTAAAAAATCAATAGAATACTTTTATCATCGAAAAATGTCAGCTAAAAAAATAGTAAGGCAAGTGTATGAAATTCAGCCAGAAAGAGGATATGATATTTCTCATAGAAGATTCAAAGTAAAGGCTTTAATAAAGGGGTTTTTAAAATATTTGATTACATGCAAGCCCTGGAAAAGGGAGTAGGGTGGGGATTTTCACAATAAAGTGAGAAGCTTATAACTTGTTGTTATGGTATATGCGTAGAATTTGTAAGCAAAATGACCCAATAAAAATCATTTTCTTGGCTATATCACTGTATTTGTTTTATTATAGAAGTTTGTAAAAATTATTCTATGCTTTCAATAAGTGTGCTAACTTAAAGTCATTATATACATATATATATTGGCATTCTGTCTATCAAAATTGGTAGAAATCGGTTGTCCAACTTCAAAAAACTCTGAACAGAGTAGATTCAAAAGTTAAGTATCAGTATTTCACACTGATAAGAGAAAATGGATAGCAATTGTGAATAGTTGACTTAAAAAAATTGTAACAGATATTAATAAAATTAATGTAATCTTACCGTAACTGCTGATGAACACATTCCAAAAGATAGCACTAACCGCATGTTAAATCTAAAAATGGATCAAAGTCACTCACATCAATTTCCATTCCACGAATTTGAAAGTACATTTTTAGAAGAATCTGTTTTTAGAAAAAAAATGGCTTGAATCCAATAAATTAATTTTATAAGTCCTTGATCATGTGGATATTCAAGTTTCAAATATACTCCATACAAATTTGAGACATTCATAAGTTTTTTTTTCCTCTCAATGTATGCAAATATATTATCTGATTATGATGATATCTCTGAGCAATTTATTCTTGTGTATAAACTTACCTATCTCCAATCATTCCACTTATATAGAGACCCTGCAAAGATTTTTTTATAACACATACCATATCAAATGAATGTTTAAAGAAATAAGAGTAAATGAGGCTTCGCCTCAATCAATATTGATATTTTTCTGATGAATAACAAAACCATATTCAACACCAAAAGAGTCTGTAATTGTATAATGTCTAGAGTCAAATGAAATGCCTTGCAGATCCCACACAATTTTCTGTGCATGAAAAAGGCAGCTAGAGAACAGTAATTAGTATTAAGCATTGCCCCTCATAAATTTTCCAGAATCATACAATTACTGTTGAAAACAATATTGAATGTTTTTAATACAGAAACTGTATTATATGTGACTGTGCATTTAAATCTAGGAATACATTTAAACAATTCCAGTCTATGAAAGTAAAAATTTATAAAAATTACCACAGCATAAGAAATCATGAACACGGCATCCAGAATTCCTAGGTATGGTTCGGCATCTTTTCTTGTGTCAAACAAATGGCGGGTGTTCCAGATCTGAGGGGGAAAAATACTCATTTTATCTAAAATATCATACATGTGTAAATTCTGTTTTAAAACAAACATAGGTAATCAAAGATTTCTAAGCTCACCTCGACGAATGTTATCAGTTTAAGTAATGCAAATCTCATATCATATTTTCTTAACAGTTAGTATTTATTCTGACAACAATATTCAAGCTTAAATAGGTCCTAAAGTTCATTGGGATTGATCTGTTCCAAAAACTTAAACTTGGTCACTCATTTGGAAAATGTAGGTCAGATCCAGTATCCAAAGCAAATTTCGATTGTTCATCCTTGGATGCATCATCTATGCAAGTTTGGTCCAAGTAGGGCTTACAGTTACTTAGGAATAATCTAGTCACTAAAGTGGAAAATGTAGGTCAGATCCTGCATCCAAAGCAAGTTTGGTAGTGTCCATCCCTAGATGCATCAACCATGTATGTTTGGTCCGGGTAGGGCTTATAGTTACTTGGGAATGGACCTGCTCCTAAAACATTAACCTCGTCACTCATCTGAAAAATGTAGGTCAGATCCAGCATCTGAAGCAAGTCTGGTATTGTCCATCCCAAGATGCATCATCCATATAAGTTTGGTAAGGGTAGGGCTTATAGTTACTTGGGAATGGACCTGCTCCTTAAACTTAAACTGGGACGCCGATGGTATAGCATAAGCTCATCTCGACTTTGTCGAGGTGAGCTAAAAACTCTCTTTGACCACACAATGGTCAACACTTACATCTGTAAACACACATCGTAAAAATAAAGTACATTAGAAAGAATTCTGGATTATACGACATTTCAAACATAAATTGAATTAGCCAGGTACGATTTCAGAATACACATCATCTGGAAGAGCCAAGTTACACTGTACTAACCCGGTCAGGCTTGGTGAAGTTAACGGTATTGTTGTGATAGGATGGACTCCACTCATCAGAGATCGTAGATTTAACATTGCTGAATGTTTTCCTTGTGGCATGAAAGAATGCGTAGCTGAAATAATGTATGCATACAATTAAAATATCTATAATCATGATAACTGAACACCTTTTAAAAACTAATCTAAGTAATAAAACCCAAATCTAGAACATGTCGAATTAGAAAACACAAAAGCTGATCATTAATTAGACAAATTGTCGTGTCTTTTAGCTTATCACAATTCCTTGGTTCTTAAATCCTATCACTGATTACAGAAAACCAATAATTACTTCTGAGGAAAGAAGATGGGGGGATATGGCAGGCGAATTGCCTATATATAGTGTGACAGACTAGAATTTCAGTGAAAAAATTTATCTTAATTATATCCAAATTTTATTTGATATTTCATCTAATATTAAAGTATACTTAATGTAAAATCTCTACAATTTACAAAAATCCCACAAAGACTGAAAATATTTACCTCTGAAGAAGCATACACACACTAAAAAGAACAAAAATGATCAATTTCTCAGGCTTTAAAATAATTTTTACGTATGAGTGAGTCTTTGCTCCATTTTTTTGAAAGATAATTCTAAAAGTTTGCAATAAAATATACATTTCTTTGTTTACAAAAACATGGAGCGATGACCCACTATTCCTTAAAAGTACACTTTTATGACAAAACATTCGCATCTTTCCGAGAAATACTTCAAGTCCCTTAAGTCAAGGGTCATATCACAAACATGATTTAAATGCCCCAATTCATCATGAGCTGTGTAGCATAGTGATTAGCGCGTTAGTCTCAAAGCAATTTGATACGTCGGATTTTTATTGCTAAGGTTCGAATCCCACGAATGCTATTGAATATTTTTATACAAGAAAAATTTTCTATGAGATTTTTTCTCTCAGAAAAGTTTTTTTTCCTCATAATTTTATAAATTTCAATAATGAGAAGTTAATTTAAATACTCAGTTCACATACTGAATATGATTTCTTAATATCCAACGCTATAGGCATTCTGCCCGCCTTGTTCCCCCATCTTCTTTCATTTTAATCAGGATTATTGATACATGTATATTATTTGACATTTAATATTTTACATATTCACTTATCAAAAGATTCAAATATGCTTTTCAGTACTCTCCTCATAAACCCTTGGCAAATGGTGCAGTAAAAATAAGGGATTGTTTTCGTCATGTGATCTCGAATCTACCTGAGAAAATTTCACATTTAAGAAAAAAGTATGAAAAAAGCTAAATCAAGCTATTCTGAATAGCTCAATAAGGCTACATAGCTGAATAAAGACTTAAATTGTAAATTGTACTGGACCTGTACAATCAGGTAATTCAAACTAATGCTAAATATGCTGATTGTATCAGTCCTTTCCAGTTCATCAGCTCATTACTTCCCTCACAACCCCCCCTCCCCCCCCCCCAAAAAAAATCAAATGTACGGCTTTTCTAAATAAATATACGGTACCTTAAAAATGTAAGCAGAAACACTGCAACATGGTGATGAGTATACTTCGTCATATTCAGCAAACTTCAAAATACACTCAGCTTTGTTCAAATTCAAACGGCATTATAAGGCCCTTTGTGTTTACATACACTGGTGTAAATAATTAAGCGATTAAAAATGATAATCTATAAAATCCTAGTTGCTTTTCTTATTTAATCATTTCGCTTCTGACCATCGTAATTTTAAAATAAATCGTAAAAGTGTCTTCAGTCTTGTGACTCAAAGAGAAATAAAAACAGGAAGTTATACAAAAAGCGACTCTTACATTGAAGAGTTCTTCTGATGCATACACGTTCTCCATAATCAAAGTATTGAATGTACTGGGAAATGTTAAGCATAGTTCTGCTATTGTCGGAAACCCATCATAAAAGCAACTTCCTTAGAAGCGAGCCCGACCGTGGGTTTCCGACGATAAGTTCTGCTTAGTATGTAGGCCTTTCAACATTTTTTTCAAGTTATACATATGGTAAAAACATTTCATAGATAGACTTATAGGTACATGAAACTACCAAAAAAGATAATAATAACTTTATTTGCATATCCACTGCTCTCTCCCACTATGAACACGTAGTCATCAACTGCTTCTACTCTGAATACAATTGCTCTATCGTACTCGTGTAGAATTACCTCTACGACACATATATACCGTGTTGAGAAGTATATATATGAAATGTTTCAAAGGAGGAATAAAAATGTTTTTAATAATATTCTTTGAAAAAAGGAAATTCAGAATTTTTAAAATTGCTGATTTATATCTTTAAAAATTCAATTTTGGTCAATGTATTTAATTGTATAATAAAACTTTTTAAAATTATAGAGAACTGCCAAATTTTTATTTTTTCGTATCATGCATATTTGTACAAAGAACGATAACTCTTCACACTTGGGTAATAACATTCAGAAAGAGAAAATCTCTTTAACTATAGTATATCTATTTCAAGAATGATTTCAGCTATTAAAAATAAATAGAAAAACTAAAAAAAATTATAGAAAAGTATTCTGGAGTAATAATCATTATAAAAGCATTCTCATTTTCATCATAGTGTAAAAATTAGGACTATTGATTTTTGTCAGAGGGTTTTAATAACGTTGATCGATGACGTCACATCTATATCAAAACAAAAATGTGATGGCAGCGCTGCTTGTATTCAGATAACTGTGTTTGAGAAGGAAATACTTTATAAATTGTATGTTATTTATTAGAGAAAAGGAGCATTAATCAGGTTTACTGATTTTAAAGCCGTATGTTTTTCTTTACTGAAGACAAGAAGCTGCGTCCTTATGTAAGTCAGGATTTCCTCTGATACTCTTGAAAAAAAAAATCAAAGAATGCAAATATAAGTAATAAACAACGATTATTCAGTGAACATGGCATTATGAATAGCAATAGCTCTGCTGGCATATTTTCCATGATGCGCTAGCGCGCATCATGGAATATGCCAGCAGAGCAATTGCTATTCATAATGCCATGTTCACTAAAAAACGTTGTTTATTTCTTAAATGTATACATTTAATTAAATGGTTAAAAAGTTTAATTATTTATAATTGACGTGTACGATGTTGTTTTTTAAGGACAGGTAACTCAGGTGTGAAAGTGCCGATTTATGAGTTATCATTTATAGGAATGACATATAGGCTGCTTCAGCATTTGTACACAAAAAGTGTTTACCAAAAGAATGAGAATGTCTTCACTCTACCTGAAATAACAGGGTCAAATGAATGAGGAACAGACTACATTCAATATTTTTAACTCTCTTTGACGATTGTTATTAAGAAGAAAATATAATGTCATGTTTTTTGTGTGTGCACCATAACGCTTCCTATTATTTAAGGAATGAAGCTTATTTCAACATGTTCAACTTATGTTTTTGATATAACATAACTTGGGGCAGTTTACGTTTTATAAACCGCGAAGCGGTTTATAAAAAAGCTAAACTGCCCCAAGTTTTGTTATATCGGATAACATAAGTTGAAATAAGCTTCATTCCTTATAATTTAATTTCAGTGCAGACAATGAGATATTTTTTCCCACAGAATAAGGCTTCACATTGATTCAATTTTAAAAGTAACATGTAACGTCAAGCGGAGTAATACGTTTTTGACGTAACTCATTGTGACGTAGGCAAGTTATATTATACAAAATGGATAAAATCTTTTATCCAATCAAATGACGTGTTACAAGTAAAATTAAATTATATATAAATATATACATTATATATTTTTACAAGTAAATGCACCGGTTAATTATCTTATTTGTGTACGTTACTAAGCACGAAGAAGAACGACCGAGTATAGACATTTAATTAGGTTAGAAGTAAGAAAGAGGGTAGATTTCACTTTTATTTTTAATTCAAAATTTTAATTTTACTTATATGTATAATTAAACGGTGTCCGAATCTATAAGTTAAATATTAGTGCTTAATTTTAAAACCACTGGATTCTACTGACATCAAAGAAACACTTGGGAAATGCTAAAAACTGACTTGCGTATAAGCAGTTAGATATATCTCGGACCTACTCCATGGTCAACTGTTTTCGCATTATCAGTTGACGGCTAGTTGACGACTAGTTGACGGTTAACTACACATTTTCGTATGGGTAAACAAGTTTCAGCAATGAGTTATCGTTCATAACAATGAACCCTAGCGGCAGTTGAAAGGCCTACAGTATGCTTAGTACTCAGTATGTTGACATTTCTTTAATGAAATATCATCCAGACAACGATAAAAAATACTCGTGAATTTTTCAACCGAATTTCGATTTTTGAAAGTGTCTACAATAATTTTATCAAATTTCAAATTCTTCTTTTTTTTTTTAAATATATTTTACAGAAGAAGACTTAATTAGTATTTCTAGAAGTTTTTGGATTACTAATTTTGTGCGTTGAAACTAATCATGCTTATGTAATTTCATTGAAAGTTACATAAGAATGATTAGTTTCAAAAAAAAAAAAAAAATAAATAAAAAAAAAATTTCATTGAAAGTTGATTTTAATGCAACACATGGATATAACAAACAGAATTCAAGATCAAAAGTCCATAAAACAATACTAAAATAGGAGAAGAGAAAACACTGACCTCAAAAACATCAGAGGTGGAATAGTGCCATGGAGGAGTGAGCATCCCCTGTCGAGCGGTCACATACGCCGTGTGCTCCTTGCCATGATCGAGAAATAACGAAAAAATCCGTCTTCAATTCAGTGTAAACATGTATGTAAACATTTAAATGCAGCAAACAGTTCTTTTAAGATTTGGAACTCTTCAACCCCATAGGCAAAAACAAAAACGTTCAAACTACGTTGCATATGTCCTTAAAGTGGGAAATTAGTATTTCAGTGGCTTATAAAGATATTCTCAAATAATATCTTAGCGACTTGGTCATTAAGCTACTAGGGGTTTTCCTAATGTCTGAAGTTACTTTTAGCTTCATTGGAATGTATTTGCTGAATACTAGCTGTTTAACTTTATACAAGGTAATAATTAATAAAGTTTCTGAATACATGTAATTAGATTACAAGAAAAGCTTTGCGCAATAATTCAAATGAAATTATGTAAATGTTTTCGGAATGATTTTTTAAATTCTATTTATTCGGATCGATCCTCCCTTGGTTGATATAATAATTGTGCAAATTATGTAAAGCATAACTAGCTTTTTGTTAAAAAACATAAATCTCTACCCAATTGATCTACCCCTCCACTGTTTTTTTCTAATGAACGCTAGCTGCCATGTTTGAAATTATTGAGCTTTATAATCGCAATTCTTAATTTACCAGATAATCAATGGCAACTAACATAAAAAAATCATATTTGCAATCAGTGACAGCATACATTAGAACTCACTTCCGCTTTCAAGCATAATACGTCTGACTTACCTTCTCCGGAAGGTTAAAACAACAGAATGGCGACACAAATAGAAGACAAAATTTTCAAGACACCAGACGAACAAGAAGTTGACTACTTCCCGTACGATCCAGACCTAACAGATCTAACTCTCATCGTGGAAGGAAGGAAAATACATGTAATCAAAGCTGTGCTAATGGATGCATCACCTGTATTCAGAAAAATGTTCACTGACGACTTTAAAGAAAAGAATGAAGCAGAAGTTTGTCTTTCTGGAAAGGAATATTCCAGTTTCATTTTGTTTCTGAGATGTATTTTTCCAAGAGAATATGTTATTCTTTCTGGTATATGCTTTTTAATTTATATTTTATGGACTTTGATATTATACACTTATCCACTGGCTGTGAGTGGGATAGCTCTTTTATCAAACCCGCGACAGGAACTATTCCCCGAGGGCTTGCCCGAGGGGAATAGTTCCTGTCAAGGGTTTGATAAAAGAGCTATCCTACTCACAACCAGTGGATAAGCGTTTTATTATACTGATGTATAATATAATTTCTATGGTTTGAATTTTTTGGGAGTAAGATACTGCAAGAATAATCTGAAATCCTGATGACATCACAATGCTACTGAAATCATTATGACATCATCAGTCAATAGATTTATTGTTGGAAATCAAAAATTGCATGAAAATTCTCCGAGGGTGGATAGCAAAAACTATACCCCGGGGTATAGCTTTGCTATGCCTGAACTATAAAAGATAACTATTTTACCTTCTTAACTTTATATAGGAAACATTTTAACAGAAGTATAATAATGAATACTGTTCGTTATCTCCATATCCTTCTCTTTAAAAAAAACCTAACTTCGTTAAAAACGTTGGTTAAACATTCATAAAAATAATGATTTATTTTTTCTTTTCAGAAAGAAGTATTGCAGATCTTTTGCCACTAGCACAAGAGTACGATTTAAGATGCATTTTAATGGAGTGTGAAACATGGCTATTAACTGAACTTGAGTTCAAGAAATCAAAAGTACAGAACCATTATGAAAATAGCGTCGAATACCTTACGAAGTGTCTTTACTATGGCAATGAGTACTGCTTGAGAGAATTGTATGCTAAAGCTTTCCAATTAATGATTCCACATAAGCTCACCAGATATAAGACGAATCAATTCTACCAGAAGCTTCCTGAGAAAAATAAACGGCTTACTAAGATTGAAGAAATGGGGACATTATTAAACACAATTACCTCATCTGGATTTAGTTTGGGTACACCAGCTACATGTAATTATTCAGAAACAACGACTTCTGCACAAATTGTCTTTTAATGTTCAGCTAATTTATTCATATAAGAACATATTATTATTACTTGTTATCTACACTTGTTATCTACCAAATACAAGCGTATTGTGCCTCTCTCAACTATACATTTCCTATAGCTTGGATCAAAGTTGAATTCTAAACACGTACAAGAAACGTGATTCCATTAAATTCACGTATTTAGTTGGTTATATCGGTTGTTGTAAGATTCAATGTCAATGCGAAGGAATTGTTTTATCATAAAACTCTAGAATGTAACTTTTGATATAAATACCAGAGATTATTATATAGTCTATTTATAGTCCCTATATAATCTATACAAACGCAAACAGTTCATAACACTACATATTCACCGGATTTGAGGCCGTATTCACCGGAGGGTCATTGCGCGTGCAACGGCATTGTGACGTCACAATCAAAACATCGAACAGCGTTGTAAACCATTGTGGCCGTATTCACCGGAGGGTCACTGCGCGTGCAAACTTCAAAGGTCAAGGTCAAAATTGTAAGAAGGTCGTGTCACTAGGAATATACCTGTAAAATACGAAATCCCTAGTACTAACCCTTCAAATATTTGACAGTTTTTAAGTAAGTTGTCAGCTTTTTAAATTTAATAAGTAAAGGTTTTCGAGTATGAACTGATTGATGAACTTGCATGTTCATAAATCCAAGGGCCAAACAGGTCCTTGGCGTGTCTAGTTCTTTATGTTTCACTGTTAACTATTTTATACAGTATAAAACAATGGTTGCACCGGCTGCAGCGAGCTACGTATCTGGGATAGAATGCACTTTACCGGTACGGCCGCCATTTTGATTCCAGATCCGCGCGTGAAAGTGCGCGGCGTAAAAACTTAGCAACGTATCAACTATGATGGGCGACGCCATTTTGTTGTGTAAGAAACTCTCGAAGCGAGATAAAAGATATCTAAATGGGTTTTCGCTTTTTAAAGCGGGGGTGTGGGGGCGGCAGCCCCCAATACGTAAACAAAATGAATAAAACAAACTTACCTTAGTCGTTAGATAAATCTGCGCTAAGACTCGGAGCCATACGTATGTGTCACTATACATATCGTACAGATAGAACTATTGTGTCTTTTTTTGCACTGAGTTGTAAATACGTTTTTATGGGTGATGAAGGAGATAAACGTCAATTTTTAATTATAGCTACTATCCTAGTGCATTCTTGTTTTAGTAGAGATTTCCTATATAACTGCATTCCATGTAGTCTCAATGATTGTAAAGAATCCAGTGTTTTGCAAATTGAAATCTCTAGATATTTTAGTTCGTAAATCCAGGAGTATGTTAGATTAACAGCAGCTCTGTTTCCAAAAATCTAAGATGTGTCTTTTACGTTTCATTTTTCTTATACTGCCGATTGCTGTTTCTCGAAACAAGACCGTCCTCACTGCATGTTTATAAGTTTTGCCCCTCCACTTATTCAACATTTCCAAAAACTAAGGATCACATTTATCGCTAAAATTTCCAAAAATTCTAGAATGCTGCAGTCAGTCAATTAAAAATATCCATTTATAGAAAACACAATACAAATCATCGTAAATAAGGTGCATGTTGAATCGCTGTTTACAATCATATAGAGTGGCAGTCAAACTTTCTATTTCACGTCACCTACCCTGACCAATCACAGCACTGAAATAAGTCACGTGCTTAACAACGTCACGACTTTGGAATGTGGCCGACAGAATGAAAGTGAATGGTTTGTTTTGAAAGTGCTTTTAGTTTTAATTAATAACTTCGTTAATTAAACGAAGTTTATTAACATGAAAAATGACGAGGAATTCAAAAAATAGGTTATTTTTGCATTTTATTGCCTTTTTAGCGAAATCGTCACGCTGACGCGTGACTCTCTTATAGAGAAAGAGCACGTGCTATTTCCATATGATTTGGACGTACCGGTAAAGTGCAGTTGTCCCCGTATCTGAGCAGAAAAACAATTATTCAAACCTATTTCAGGATTATTTTTTAACATTTGGACGTCTTACATAATTATAGCAAAATTCGGAAAGGAGAACACGGAGGTTACAAAGAGTAATCTGGAGACTTTTTTCTATTCTCAACAATGGAAGATCGCAAATGAAAATGGTGTCGTCATACAGCCTTCACTCTCTTTTTTATTCAAATCCCGACTATATAATAAAACAATTATGGACTCTTTTGGCGTTGAATATGGTTCAAATTGTTATTCACCAAAAAATATCCATATTGACCTCGGCTTCGCCTCGGTCAATATGAATATTTTTCTGGTGAATAACAAACCACATTCAACACCAAAAGAGTCCATAATTGTATATTATCTCTGTAATACATGTTTCATCATCTATTATTTCTCGAAATTTAAATTATTTATTCCGTTTCCTGTTCTGTTTGTTGTTATTTCTGTTTTCTATTCTGTTTCTTGTTTTTGCAATACACCAGATCTTGTCGATCAGCAGTTCAGCTTAATTCTTTTTTCTGGTTGAGCCAAGTGTGTAACTAGCGAGGAAGCATTGCAATAACAACAACAAAAGAAAATAATTTTGCTGATCAATCAACTCAAGTACCTTTACTCATAATGTTGTTATTGACAAAATGCCAATGAGACAAAACTTTGAAGGAATCGGAGGACGTAGGCACAATTCTTCCTTTACAATCCACTGTTGAGGAAAATGTTTCCCAAATAGATTCCTTAACAGTTTTCAGCAGTAACCGATAACTTTGAAGATAAAAAGGCATGACTCCCCTATTTCGCGAATAGCACATCCAACTTTTGTTTTGTTTCTGATGTATTTGTTCAAAGAAAATACTTAACAGTATAAAACATCCATGTACATAGTTAATTCTGTTTGCATCTTGACTAAATCACTTTGTGATTGTGATATATGTAATTCTTTTAAGAACCAGCTGCTTATTCAATAAAATAGACTTTTGAGCCTGAGTTATGCTTGTTATCTCTATATATAATGACATTGAAGTAAACTACCCATAAATGACCATTTAATGAATAGTGATACATTCCTAACATATGTTTCACTATATATTCAGTCTTTCGCGCGGAAAATCTCAGTCTTCGGAGCGGAGGTCTCCCTTGGAGAGAAATCTCACTATACGACACCGGTCCGCAGGTGATGCTTAATCCTCTATTGCACCTGATTCCACTTCTACTTTAAGAGGTTCTGCATGTTCTGTTCCAAAATTTTACTGTTTTATGATTTTCAGACCATTACTTATGCAGCGATATACCTTCATCATTTGCACGTGGAGGTTTTATATCTCAGTTGATTTGATACGCAAGAGCATGCTCTACGTATGAACAATTTCTAAAACGAGGTAAATTACTGACAAGCAAGTTGATAAAACAAGAATATCAACCGTCTCATTTAAAGTTCATTTCGTGAGTTCTATGCTCGATACAATGACCTTGTCAGCAAATACAATTTATCATTGAGTCAAATGCTGACTGAAATTTTTCATACTAATTGTTAGTTTATTATTTATCCACTGAATTAACGACGGATTTTTTCGTTAATTCATGATCATGACAATGAGCACACGGCGGGTGTGACCGGTCAGCAGGGGATGCTATCTCCACCATGGCACCTGATTCCAGCTTTGATGTTTAGAGGTCCGTGTTTGCTCTGCTCCTGTTTTGTAATTTTCTCTCATTAGGTTATTCTCCACGAAATCATTGTTATTATGTAGTTTTATATATTTGTAATCTACAAAAGCATCCATACATTGTCATTAAATAATATTCTTTGTTATATGACATTGTCAGCAAATACAATTTATCACTGAGTCAAATGCTGACTGACGTTTTTATACTAATTGTTAGTCTATTACTTATGGACGGAACTGACAACGGATTTTCCGTTATTTCCCGATCATGACAAGGAGCACACGGCGGGTGTGACCGGTCCTTATGGGTTGCTCACTCTTCCATGACACCTGATCCCACCTTAGGTGTTTCGGAGGTCCGTGTTTGCTCTGCTCCTATTTTGTATTGTTTTATAGATTTTTGATCTTGAATACTGTTCGTTATCTCATATCTTTCATATATCATTGTTGAAGTATGAAAAGATGTATGTCCTAAGCAATTAATTGATCCATCTTAACCAGTACCTATTCTAAATATTATTCACGAAAACATTAAAAATAATTATTAGTTGACTTCCCGTTGTCACTTTAATTGCCTGAATCACGTGTTTTTAGTAAAATTTAAATATGCAGTATACCATTACGCTCTTGTATTCTTTCATTAGATTGGACTATTGTTCGCTTAAAACGACGCTATCTACATAGGGTATTCTTTTCGACCTGATCAATGGGAGATAACATTGAATTCAAACTGACTTGTCATCATCCGAGTAAGATCATAAAAAGACATGGCTACCAAAATGGAAAACAAATCTTTTGAGAAAGACGAAAACGATGCTGACTACTTCCCGTACGATCCAGAGCTGACAGATCTAACTCTCATCGTGGAAGAAAAGAAAATACATGTAATCAAAGCTGTGCTGATGGATGCATCACCCGTATTCAAAAAAATGCTCACCGACGACTTTAAAGAAAAGGATGCAGCAGAAGTTCATCTTCCTGGAAAGGAATATTCTATTTTCGTTTTGTTTCTGAGATGTATTTTCCCGAGAGAACGTGTTACTCTTTCAGGTAGATGCTTTTTAATTTATATGAAAAAAACATGATTTTTTATTCTTTTGGTTTAAACATTCATGAAAAAGAAAGAAGCTCTTTTCATTTTTCAGAAAGAAGTATTGCAGATCTTTTGCCACTAGCACATGAGTACGATGTGAAATGCATTTTAATGGAGTGTGAAACATGGCTATTAACTGAACTTGAGTTCAAGAAAGCGAAAGTAGGAAACCATTATGTAAATGTTGAAAATGACGTTGAATACCTGCTCAGATGTCTTAACTATGGCAATGAATACTGCTTGCCAGAATTGTATGCGAGAGCTTTCGAATGCATGATTCAATATAAGCTCACCAGATATAAGACGAATCAATTCTACCAGAAGCTTCCTGAGAAAAATAAACAAGAACTTATTGAAGCACGGCTTACCCAGATTGAAGAAATGGGGACAATATTAAACACAACTACCTCATCTGGATTTAGTTTGGGTACACCAGATACGCCATCCTTTAACCCTTTTGCGACAGGTCCAGTACTTGTCTTTCAATGTTCAGCTGATTTATTCATATAAGGACATGTATATTATTACAAGTTATCTTCACCCACCTAATACAGGCATTCTGACATTTCAATTGCATATTTTCTACAGCTCTACATGTGGATCAAAATTGATTCATATTATTCACTAACACCATTAGAAAAACGTTATAATTTTTGGTGCCTTCAGATATCAGGATTTATTTGCCTATTGTTTCTTTATTCTGCTTTGTTCAGAATTTTACATTCGCAAATATCCATGGACTGCAGATAAGTATTTTTTTCTCCGCATCTCACTATTCTACAACTGAATAGTGGTGCAGCTGTAAGTTACAAGTCAAAATGGCGATTCAAATTGGTGGATATCCATTTTTTCAAATTATTTCCTAGTGTCGTTCAAATAGGAGAAAAGGATGTGTTAATCCAATTAATCTCTTAATATTTAAGTTATTTAGAACATTTTATAGATTATTAGAAAATAAATTTCTTCAGAACAGCAGTTATGTAAGCACTTTGATTACAATTGAGCACTGTATTCAGTCAGACAATATGATTTATCTGCCCTTGGCATTTCATCAATTTATTACAATTGTACAAAATGATTTTTAAATCTGAAAAAATGTACCCCTAACCAAGTTTTCTATGGTGAAATAGGCAGATACCCAGTAGAAATATTCATCAAGTCCCGAGTTATTGGGTTTTGGCATAGACTTGCTTGTGGGAGACAAGACAAAATATCTTTTCTCATATATAAATTGTTATAAAAACTTGGAGAACATGACTTAAATCAGTCTAAAATTGGATTGTTTTGTTGAAAAAAAAAACCCAACACATTTAATGCTCAACAAGGGGAATGTCCGAGTTATGATTACAACAGTATTCTCCAAAGAAAATATTGGTGTCAAAACTGTTAAAAGCTAGATTAAATGATTAATTTAAGCAGTATTGATATGCCAGTATTTTTGATATGCCCAAACCCTCAATTATAGGATATTTAAATCAGAAAATTATTTTAAAAACTATTTCCTACCGGTATATCTACCAAAGGATTTGAGAAAAGCTTTATGTAAATTTAGATGTATGAATCACAGAGTTCAAATTGAAAAAGGTCGCTTTTGGGGAACTGACAATGATGATCGAATTTGTGATCTTTGTTCCTGGCATTTACATACAAGTTTAAGTTTCATCAATGTTTTCTTGTTGTAATTGGTGACAAGTAACAAATAGCCATGTTGTATGTGCTGAATTAGACAGCTGACAAAAACATCTGTATATATTGAATACCTTACATAATAAGCAAGTATCCGATCGATTGTATTTGTATATTTTGCATTTCTCATCACCTGCAATGTGTAAGACTTGGGAAAACCAAGTATGATCACAAGGAGATCATTTAGGTCTAGTGCAATACCATAAGCAAGGGTATTTTTTACCAGATTGCTGAAATTCTTCTATCAGTTAATTTTGTTTTATACTTCTAAAGGATCCTTTACAGTGTATATTGTATTATACCTAGGTGACCGTTAAGGACTATTTCTTTTCTTGTTTTTGCAGCACATCCTTGTTTATCAATTTGATCATATTGTTCATCAGTTCACCTCAATTCTTTTTCTGGCTAGGAAGTACATGTATTACAACAACAACAACAACAACAACAAAGAAAAAAAAATGACGATAATGCTAATGAGACAAAACTTTTAAAGAGTGAGAGGGCGTAGGTGCATTCCTTCCTTTACAATCCAGTGTTGTCTCATGTAACTCTATAATGATTGAGGAAAAAGTTGCACAATAGATGCCTTACCACTTTTCAGGAGTCACCGATAACTTACACTGATAAGAGTAAAAAGGCATTAGATTCCTCATTCTGCGGAAAGAACATCCATCTTTTGTTTTGTTTTGTTTCTGATGTATTTTCCAAAGAAAATACAGAACAGTATACAACACACATGTATGCAGTTAATTCTGTTTTGCATTTGACTAAACCACTTTGTTATTCTCTTTAGAGCCAGCTGTTTTTTTCCCAATAAAATATACTATTGAGCTTGACTTATATTATCTCCATATAATTTAATTTTGTTTGTACCATGCATTTTTATTGGTTAAACACACAGGAAATATTTATTCCATTTTGTATAATCTGGTTAGCTCTGGTGCCTCGCCCCCTTGACAACCCCTGCCGGAACTACTTTTTATGTATGTGAATGTAAATATTACATATGCATATGCATGTAATTGTTTGTTTACATGATTTATGTAACTTAGATAGTAAAGGAGATAAAATTATTAAAAAGTATAAATTCTTCGTCAACTTTATTGACGTATTAGTTAAAGTAAGATTTCTTCTTCCATTTATGCACATTTAGCAAAAAAATTAAGGATTGATTTTGGGTGAGTAATGTTTTCTGTGACATCCGGTCACAGAACATCTGCTTTGTTTATAAACATCTTTTTTAAACATGGCATCAAACTTTGATTTAAAATATAATTTTAATCAACATCTTGATCAATCAACAAAGAATGAAGATGATGTAGACTGGGGGTCTCTAGACTTCCTACTTGATGACGAATTCCAACTGGAACAAATTGTTTCCACATCAGCAGAAGATGCAATTAAGGAATTAGAGGCTGCATTTTCTGCTGAAAGAAAAGAAAACTTTGCGCCACCAAAATTTGAAAATCCTTCTGGACAATCTACATGTAAAAGGTTCAAAACTGCCACAGAAAAGGAACTTTTTGACCTACAGGAAAAAAGGCAGTCAAGATCTACTAAAAATAACACCAAATGGGGTGTTAAATTATTTAAGGAATGACTCTAATTCTTGGCCATATTATCGAGTATAATCTGGTTTGGGTCAGTTTACGCTTTATAATCCGCGAAGCGGATTATAAAGCGTAAACTGACCCAAACCAGATTATACTCGATAATATGGCCAAGAATTAGAGTCATTCCTTATAATTTAATTAAAAGATAAATAATTCAATTTTTAATGATAGGAATCATTTATTTTTACATCAAATTTAAATTTACAAGTTATCTGTGATACGCGCATGAATATGCTTAGCAACGGCCGACGAGAGGACGGCAGACATCTTGGAATACACAAAGTGCAGAGCCGGTTATTTTTCAAAATTGAAAACACAGTTATTAAATGTGGAGTTTGCCATGAATCCTGCTGAAAGAATATTCGAGGATTGAAGGGAAACTATCCGGGATTGGATGACGAGGCGGAAATGGGAACGTTAGATGACATGCGATCAATGGACTGGCTTTGGTCCTCAGTCTGCGATTTAGGAATACACCCTGGGCTGCATGTAGAAACGGTAAGTCTGCTAAGTGTGTCGCTCATGTTTTTCTTTTGGATCGTGGTACAGTCTCTGTTATAACTTCTAACCGAAGCTTCACTCTTGTGTCCGCTCATATGCATTATGTGTCTTATTTCATACCCGGCATCGTTCATCCCCTGAATAGCTCTTGCCCGTAAACAGTGGGCTGTGTACCTTCGGGAGCAATCAGAATGCTTTGAAATATCTGCCATAAATCTAGTGAATTGGTATGGTTTAAGTGGAATGTTGTCATACCAAATTTCCAAGTTTTCCGGGGAAGAAAGTGCGGCTTTGATACAACGATTAAACAGGAACTCAGCATTTGGATCTGTTTTTGATATAAAGAGTTTAAGCGTTTTTAATGGACATTTATCTCCGGCGCTAGGCACAGCATACATACGCTTTTCCTTTGGATTTTCTATAGAGTCGATCCCACCTTGCCAATTTTTTTGTTTTGTTTCGTGAGATAATGTGACATACTCATCGCCATTTTCATCCGTTTTGAAAACAAAAGAGTCCCGTTTCAGTTGGTGATGGAATTCTAATCCACGTGTGACAAATTGCATTGAAATTATGAACCATGTTCTGAAGCGGAGGGTGATTGGATTTTCTGTATCAAAAAGGTAAGCAGAAATTTTGAGCAAATCAGCTTGAGGTATAATTTCCTTATGTTGTGTAGGCTTAGATAGGCCGTCCTGCAGATTTTTCTTCAATTTTCCATCTAGAATGTTGTTACTAGTGCGAAATTCCCTTCCCCTAACAATATCAAAATCCCGTCCCAAGTCCTGTAGGTATCTGTTGAGTGCTGATCTGATAGATTTGAAAGAATTTTTATGGTATTCCATATTTTGGCTAGGTTTTCGTTTGTCTGACTGTTTACATGCTTCTGCATAAAATCTGCCAAGGAGTGTGTTCAAATCACTGGCAGAAATGGTCTCGAAATCTGTCAGGTATCCTAGTGATTCCATACTCCAATCTAGAAAAAAAAGGGGGGGGGGTAAAAATTGTCAAAACACCAGAAGAAACACCTGGATAGCTTAAAGAAAGCGCTTATGATCATATGTCATGAGAGATTTGGGTGCAATTCCCAATCTGGGTTAAAATAATGGTGTATTGATATATTAATATTGCTTTACCCCTTTCAACTTATAAAGATTTTTTACCTTGAAATAATTTAACACCCCATTTGGTGTTATTTTTAGTAGATCTTGACTGCCTTTTTTCCTGTAGGTCAAAAAGTTCCTTTTCTGTGGCAGTTTTGAACCTTTTACATGTAGATTGTCCAGAAGGATTTTCAAATTTTAGTGGCGCAAAGTTTTCTTTTCTTTCAGCAGAAAATGCAGCCTCTAATTCCTTAATTGCATCTTCTGCTGATGTGGAAACAATTTGTTCCAGTTGGAATTCGTCATCAAGGAGGAAGTCTAGAGACCCCCAGTCTACATCATCTTCATTCTTTGTTGATTGATCAAGATGTTGATTAAAATTATAATTTAAATCAAAGTTTGATGCCATGTTTAAAAAAGATGTTTATGAACAAAGCAGACGTTCTGTGACCGGATGTCACAGAAAACATTACTCACCCAAAATCAATCCTTAATTTTTTTGCTAAATGTGCATAAATGGAAGAAGAAATCTTACTTTAACTAATACGTCAATAAAGTTGACGAAGAATTTATACTTTTTAATAATTTTATCTCCTTTACTATCTAAGTTACATAAATCATGTAAACAAACAATTACATGCATATGCATATGTAATATTTACATTCACATACATAAAAAGTAGTTCCGGCAGGGGTTGTCAAGGGGGCGTGGCACCAGAGCTAACCAGATTATACAAAATGGAATAAATATTTCCTGTGTGTTTAACCAATAAAAATGCATGGTACAAACAAAATTAAATTATTTCAAGGTAAAAAATCTTTATAAGTTGAAAGGGGTAAAGCAATATTAATATATCAATACACCATTATTTTAACCCAGATTGGGAATTGCACCCAAATCTCTCATGACATATGATCATAAGCGCTTTCTTTAAGCTATCCAGGTGTTTCTTCTGGTGTTTTGACAATTTTTACCCCCCCCCCTTTTTTTTCTAGATTGGAGTATGGAATCACTAGGATACCTGACAGATTTCGAGACCATTTCTGCCAGTGATTTGAACACACTCCTTGGCAGATTTTATGCAGAAGCATGTAAACAGTCAGACAAACGAAAACCTAGCCAAAATATGGAATACCATAAAAATTCTTTCAAATCTATCAGATCAGCACTCAACAGATACCTACAGGACTTGGGACGGGATTTTGATATTGTTAGAGGAAGGGAATTTCGCACTAGTAACAACATTCTAGATGGAAAATTGAAGAAAAATCTGCAGGACGGCCTATCTAAGCCTACACAACATAAGGAAATTATACCTCAAGCTGATTTGCTCAAAATTTCTGCTTACCTTTTTGATACAGAAAATCCAATCACCCTCCGCTTCAGAACATGGTTCATAATTTCAATGCAATTTGTCACACGTGGATTAGAATTCCATCACCAACTGAAACGGGACTCTTTTGTTTTCAAAACGGATGAAAATGGCGATGAGTATGTCACATTATCTCACGAAACAAAACAAAAAAATTGGCAAGGTGGGATCGACTCTACAGAAAATCCAAAGGAAAAGCGTATGTATGCTGTGCCTAGCGCCGGAGATAAATGTCCATTAAAAACGCTTAAACTCTTTATATCAAAAACAGATCCAAATGCTGAGTTCCTGTTTAATCGTTGTATCAAAGCCGCACTTTCTTCCCCGGAAAACTTGGAAATTTGGTATGACAACATTCCACTTAAACCATACCAATTTACTAGATTTATGGCAGATATTTCAAAGCATTCTGATTGCTCCCGAAGGTACACAGCCCACTGTTTACGGGCAACAGCTATTCAGGGGATGAACGATGCCGGGTATGAAATAAGACACATAATGCATATGAGCGGACACAAGAGTGAAGCTTCGGTTAGAAGTTATAACAGAGACTGTACCACGATCCAAAAGAAAAACATGAGCGACACACTTAGCAGACTTACCGTTTCTACATGCAGCCCAGGGTGTATTCCTAAATCGCAGACTGAGGACCAAAGCCAGTCCATTGATCGCATGTCATCTAACGTTCCCATTTCCGCCTCGTCATCCAATCCCGGGATAGTTTCCCTTCAATCCTCGAATATTCTTTCAGCAGGATTCATGGCAAACTCCACATTTAATAACTGTGTTTTCAATTTTGAAAAATAACCGGCTCTGCACTTTGTGTATTCCAAGATGTCTGCCGTCCTCTCGTCGGCCGTTGCTAAGCATATTCATGCGCGTATCACAGATAACTTGTAAATTTAAATTTGATGTAAAAATAAATGATTCCTATCATTAAAAATTGAATTATTTATCTTTTAATTAAATTATAAGGAATGACTCTAATTCTTGGCCATATTATCGAGTATAATCTGGTTTGGGTCAGTTTACGCTTTTTTATAATCCGCTTCGCGGATTATAAAGCGTAAACTGACCCAAACCAGATTATACTCGATAATATGGCCAAGAATTAGAGTCATTCCTTAAATATAATTAAAGGCATAGAAGTAAATTTCTCATCAATGACCGATTAATGAATAATGATACCTCCCTGGGAGATTCTCACTATCCACTCTTTCAGGGGGAAATCTCACTATATTGCCAGTCTTCCGGTAGGAGGTCTCACTATACGATGCAGGTCGGCAGATGATACTTACTTCTTCATGGCACCTGATTCCACCTCTTAATACTTTATGAGGTCCTGTCTACTCTGTTCCAAATTTTAATCTAATGGTTTTTCAGCTTGAATTCTGTTTGTTATCTTTATATATTTCATATTTTCAGAATTAATCATTATTTATAAAAGGTTTGAGTTTGGATAGATTGATTCTCTGATAACCAGAAAGACCTGTTTGAGTCATACAATTCGAGATTCTTTAGCCACTATATCTTAAATTCGCTCAGAGTTTCAAAGAAAGGCCATATTTCTTGAATTCGTCCCGTTTTGAATTCGCTCACATATGTTACTGGCGAAAGTGGTGAGAATTTTTCTGTATTTATTTGTTTCAATTCTTGAATATCGTATATGTGTCAGTCATTTGTTGAGGATAAACTGTTTGATAATTATGAAGCACTTTTTATTTATGATTAAATAGATGAAGTGATCCTTGATTATGCTCTTGCTTCAAATATCTTTAATATCACTGAATATCTGTCGCTTTTCCAAAATGAATCTTATGTATATTTTAAAAGGTAAGACGACACGTTCCTGAAATATATGTTTTGTATCGTTTGGTATTATATAAGAATTATTCATTTTGTCATTCTCTCCTGATTTCTACATTGTTTTCAAAATTGTTTTTATTATAAGTACACCAACATTGTGATATAGGCCATTCAGAAGATTACCCATAAGGGTTATATACGAAATATGACCCTGTAATATCTTGTCCAAATGCCTGGTAATGTTTCCTAATTTTTTGTGAGGAAACTTGTTTAAGTACTTATACTTCAATGACAAATTCTTGGGGAAAAATATATTTTTGAGGAACGTGTTATCTGACGTTAATTATGTTAATTGATAAGTGACCATTATGACTACCGGTAATAAAGTTACCCCCTCGCTTTTCAGTTAGGGTGCCCTATTTGTGGCGAATTTGGTTGAAATTCTGTATGAGATCCTTTAGTAAGACTTGTATACCCTTTTGAAAGTGTGTTCCCCATGTTCTCTTAATAAAAAAACCTGCAAAGATGTTATGTTATTGCTTTTTTTTTTAAATAAAAAAGTAAAATCAATTATATTATACATGTATATAACTGATATAGATAAAGCAAGAAACTCGCAGAATTTTTGTAAGGAAATCATTTTTCTCTACATTAAACTTTTAATCAATACAATCCTCTTTAGACACAATACTGCCAGATATTAATCAATTTTAAAAAAAAAAGTATGAACACAACTTTACTTCATAAAACCTTTCTATTCTCCAGCTCCGACAAAAAGGAAATCAAAATGTTGCTGGTTAATATGCTTTCATTATTTTTATCGTGAATCAAAGAGGAGACTTGCAATTGTTTAAGGGATCTTTGATAAATAATCAATTGTGAAATATAAAAGGAAAATATTGAAATATAAAAGGAAATATTCATAATCAAAATATCTCTTTGAATAAATATATATTCATTATGTAGATGATATCATCACTTTATCTATAAATGATTAATCGCAGATAAGAAAATCAGTGTACATGGCTAGAGGCAGTTAGTAATTTTTATGTTAAGTTTGAGGTCAATAAGACTAATCAAAGCTATATTATAACAAACATTCTTTGTTCCGTTTTTGTTTCTCCAATTCCTTTAACGGTGTAGTGAATGTGTGTTTGTTATTTTTTTTAGTTACAAATATGTTCAATACATTGTGAATCAAAGAAGAAATTTATAAATGTAATGAGATTTTTGTGATATATCTACTAAACGTAAATAAAATCATATTTTAATGACACTATTCCAATTTAAAAAAAATCTAACAACCACGCTATTCGATGGACATGTTGACTTTTACTTTTCAATCGTCACTTTCCTTCTTTCCCTTACTTTATGCAGCAATATACCTTTATCACCTGTAACAGGGTTTATATCTCAGTTTATATTCGACATTGAGGATCGAAGATCATCCCTATTCTTCTGAAAAAAATCTAGAAAGAGATAAATTATTGAAAAACAAGTTGGTGAAAAAAGGATTTAAAGTCATCATTTCGTAAGTTCTATGGTCGATAAAATGGCTTCGTCAGCAAATACAGCAAATACAATTTAGCACTGAGTCAAATGTTGACTGACTTTTTTCATACTAATTGTTAGTCTTATAGTCAGTTATTTTTTGTAGGTTTTACAATGAAATATTTGGAGATAACGAGGATTGGTTGATTGCCTGTTGTTTTAAGGAAAGGATTGCATGGGCCCGTGAAAAAATTCCGCCCAATGAATTTTCTTCTTTTTTACATATAATGTGCCTTATGTCAATGATACCATTTTATCAAAGTATCAACCATGGTCATCAGGGTTATAAGGAAGTTATGGTTGCCATGGTAACCACCACTTTTTAATCTTTTGATATTCATGAGTTGAATGTTTTATTATGCCATACACGCAACAAAATTGAAACAAATTAAAAAATTTCCTGCAGATGCTCAATAATATGCTTTATATTTATTGAAAATAAAAATTGTTTCGGAAACTATTGATAGATGTAGTAATGCCATTGTTTTTTGGGGAAGTATTAATTGTAAATTTGCAGTAATATTTTCACCTCAGTAGCAGTTTTTAACGTTTAGACAAAAAATTGCCCAATGAATTTTCCCAAAAATAATAAATGCTGTTCTTGTCATTATAAGTGACTTATGATTAAAATATGAAGTAAGGTAATCAGATTCATTTTGAAGCTACACGCATTTCAGTACCCCCCCCTTTCCTAGAATATTAAAAGGTTTCACAGATTTTCTTAGTACGTTGGTTTGTTGTTGGACCTTAAATATGCATAATCTGTTTAAAGACAATAAAGCCATATCTATAGATAAATAATTACTTTTTCAGGTGATGCTCATTTTATATGTGAAGCATAATGATTTAATTATCACCGACAGTGGTTACAAAAATAACTTTCTTTTTTTTTTCAAACTCAGTTTTTAATCTGCAAAACATTCATTTTGTTACTTTATCAGAATAAAATTCATAATATATTCTAAACCAGTACACAGTTCTCAAAGGCCTAATTCTTCATGCTTTTAACACTCATCGATGTTTCTTCTTAGTGACCTGAAATCGGGAGGGGGGGGGGGGGGGGGGATTGGCAGACATTTGAACACATTGAATGAAAAGAGGTTATTTCATAGAACTTGTATCTGCATTTTGTTTTTTGAAATAAATATCCTCATCAATGAATAATCTTACTTGGCAAATAGTGATTATTTTAAATATTTACATTTACAAAATAGTTTTCCTTCCGATTCTTTGCAAGTGAAAGAACACTTCATTTTCTCCTGTACATGGATGAGCGCTATCTCCATTGTGACGTCATAATGACAAACTTGACGTCAAAACTATAGATCTAGTCCTGTTTTGAATCAAAAATAATCGTTGAATGAAATTACTTTTGCGTGGCTTCCTGATATATGCTGGAATGAAACACCTATGTTCATGTCCTTATGATTTTTCAAAAATTAAATTCATTTTTCAAATATTTTCCCATAAGCATAATGAGTTCAAATGTTTTTTTTTTTTATGTACATATTTTCCCTCTCTGGAAGTGTGTTGTGTTTCAATACAACGCATAAAACATTTTACAACAATCGTTTACAATATAAGTGCGATGATAATTTAATTTTAAATGGTCGATGTCACTGCTGAAAATGCTAAAGATCTTATAGGAGAACACAAAATCTTCTGCAATATTAAAAACAAATGTCTTCTAGGCATAAGTGGTCTTCACCGAAACACGTATACATATCAAAATCGCTATCGTTCATCAATTGATATTTATACATGTATCTAGTAAATCACGCCGTCTGAATCTCTTATTGGAAATTATCTATATGAAGATGTAGATCCTATGGTAAAAAACAAAATTAAATAAAATTCTAATTTTAAAATGAGGACATAAACCTCAAGATATAAATTAATTTTATTTTAAATGAAATAGATTTCAATGTTCAGAGATACACAATAGCTATAGACGTGTCAAATCGTAAAACATGCACATAGATAAAAAGTATGGTCAACGCTCACCAACACTCTCAGTGTATCGTAACAACCTTTAATATCTTATTCTTTCTCTACTTTAGGAAAACAAACCCCTTTTCACATCAGCGCAAACATATCACGCTCCTTATTCCGGAAATAGTTACAGCAAACATTCTTTTTTTAATCACCATATGACTTGATCACGTGACGCCATGCAATCGCGTCCTTAAGTCCCATTCGAATTTTTTTCACTTTTATAGAAATGTCACTATAAACCGGTGAAGGGCTTCAAATTTAAACCTCTACTAGTCACTCATGATCAGGGCCATTGAGTAGTTAGAGATTTTTATCATGCCAACGTATGCCGCGACAATTCAGTATGTATAATTATAATGTCCTAACAATAAGTATGAAAAACCTTCAGTCAGCATTTGACTTAATGATAAATTGTATTTGCGGACAAGAGCATTGTATCGACTATATACCTTACAAAATGATAACTTTAATCGAACTTGCTGATATTTTTCTTTCAGCAACTTGTTTGTCAATAATTTCCTCGTTTTAAAAATTGTTCGAGCGCCCTCATTTGATATATTTCATGCATCTTAGGTCAATATCTGTCTTCCTGGGTCATTATAAATGCATATTAGCCTACATATCGAGTCCATATTTGTATTAGAAGTAATAACATCATACATATTTCCTAGTTTATTTACATCGTCATGTTTAGTGAACGAAATTGATGTAATGTTTTATTTATTTGGCTGCTTATTAATTTAGTACAATGCTGGCAAAAATATTTAATATAATAATATTATAAAGTATAATTACAACGAAATAGTCTACAGCCTCTTTGTATATATATATATCTAATTCATTGTTATGAAAACACGGCTGCTTTGTGTTATACGTTTCTATCAAATGTGAAAAAAGGCTTTAAAAAGAAACATCGTTACCTTTTTCACTCATCGAAAAACAAAACTAATCAAGAGTCACTTTTGAATTTTATCACTTTTATTAAAAAAAAGAAGTTAT
>NW_026930971.1:0-44802 GCF_032062105.1 Saccostrea cuccullata
TTGTTCTTAATGCTTTGTGTAATGGATTTATATTATACCATTGATCTCTAAAAGTTTATTCTAAAATTTTTAGCCAGATATAAGGGGGGGGGGGGCAAAATAAAAAATACCTTTGCTTCCCCTAACGCAACCGACCCAATTTAAACGCGCCTACTGAAAAGATTTTTTGCTAAGATTATTCAAGATATTTTTTAAATGTCAACTATTACAAAATACAATTTCATCAAAATGCGTTTTTATCAGAACTGCCGAGTTTGTTCTGCTGTGATTTTAAAGCATTTGTTGAAAACAAAACGGCGTCCACAACATGCGATCACGGTGTGAAAATAAAGACATCAATCAGTCAAACTTGTCCATGAAATTTATTAGGACACTACACTTTAATTCAAACTTTGCGACATTCTATTCTGCTGGAAATACAAGCATTCATAAATGTAAATTGAAATATAGTAAAGAGTGTTTCGGCAGTTTTTGTAACGGGTACTGGCCCTAAGGTCTGCCCTTAGGGGTCCACCTTAGCAGTGTGATCTTTATGGTAAACGTGATCTAACAATTATATCGCCTATGCTTTTGTCTTTGCTATAAGCTATAATTGGTTCCGATGTAAATATTTCTTTGCATCTTGTGTCTGTTTGCAATTCGTTCCAGTATTTTAAGATGCGGTTTTTTAATCCTTTGATTCGGGGATTATATTTTGTAACCATAACCAATTTATTGTGGAGTTTCAATTGGCTGTTACTTTTATTTAGGATCTCATTTCTGTCTGTTCCAATTATGCCTGTGATAATAGGATCTATTTCTGTATCAGAGTAGCCTCTTGACAAGTGTGTCTTAAAGTCTTGTAGAATAATATTGAGAGATGTAGTGTCGTTTGTATTTCTCACATATGTCTTATGCATTCACCTTTAATAAAACCTTTGAATACCGCCGGGTTGTGAGAGCTTTCCCTGTGTAGATATTGAAAGTTGTTTGTTGGTTTTTATGTAAGATTTTATATAAAGTTTGTTTGATTCTTGCAATTTTCTTCCTTTATTGTGTCTAAAAAGTTCAATGAATCAACAGAGATTTCAAAGGTAAATTTTAAGTGCGGATGACACTGATTGCCAAGGTCAAAGAAATCGAGAATCTCAGTCTCAGAACCATTGAAAATGATGAAACCATCATCTCTAAATATGCCATGAAACAAGACTTTTTAGCAAATTGAAACTTTGCCATGATTGATTGGGTTATTTGGAACATTCTTATATCAGATACCTCTGGGTAAACAGTTGAACCCATTGCACACCCAAGATTTGTTCGTAATATTTTCCATTAAATTCAAAATAATTATTTTCGCGTATGGATTTAACATAGAAGAGGAGATCTGAGACATCTGGATACGGTAACTCTGAGAAGTCTCTTTCGTTATTTGTGTAAGCTTCTTCAACAGCGTATAATAATTCATTGAACTCCATATTAGTATACATACTTGTAACATCGTATGTGATCAATAAGATTTTCGATGGTAGGCATAAAGGTTCGATTTTATTAATAAAATCAGTTGTATCCTTTATATAGGTCGATTGTTTTTTTAACTATCGGAATTAGAAAGTAATCACAGTAAGCACCAATTCTATGTGTTGGTGTATTGCATTGTGAAATAATAGGTCGCCCAGGTGGTAACCGTCTGAGGCTGCAAGTTCCATCATTCATGAGGGCAGTTAAGACATTATCTTTGACCTTGTGTATTTTAGGCAGCAGGTATTAAGTGTCCGCATTTAAGGGACGACTCATTATCATTTAGATAACGATATGTTGCATTATCCAATGTTCCTTTAATATGCATATCCAGTATTTTTTCTTGAATGCTATTGTAAGTATGACAGATCGGGTTTGTCAACTTCAATATAATGCTTTGATTTAAGTTGATGTAGTGCTTCAGTGACATATTTTTCTCTCTCCATGATGACCACAGTGTTACTTTTGTCAGCTTTCTTAATGACGATATGACGGTTGTTTTTAATGTTGTCAGAGCTGCTCTTTCGAATTCCTGGCTAGTTAAATTATCCTGATATTGTTTTATTTGCATTGATGATAACTCTTATTTGGTTTTATCAATGTAATTTTCAAGTGCACCACATGCCGGGTTTATAGCCAGTAGATGTTCTGAAGGGATGAAGTTTATTGTTTTCCGCGGTATCAAAGAGAAATTTGCATCTGAGTTTTCTCGCAAACTCGTCAAAATCCTTAAGATGTAACCTTTTGACATTGCTATTTTGAGGTGAAGGAATGAATTTATGTCCTTTGGCTAGTAGTATGTATTTGTTGTCTTTGAGATAGTATGAGGATAAATTAAGAACGAACTTTTTTGCATTTATTACGCTTGCTTTGTGAATGCGTTTTTATTAGCAAGTGCATTAGATGCTCTTAAAACACTTTTCTTTTGTTTATCCTGACGTTTGAAACGTCGTGCCATTTTAATGGACGGGAGTAAAATTATCCCCAATGATAAAATGATTTAGCCGATAAGTATAATTAAAGTACCACGTCTATTAAACTTCTGAGCGTATTGATAGAGCGCAAGCTGATCGATATGAAATGATTTAGTAATATCACCACGTCTACAATACGTCTGAGCGTATGAATAGAGGGTGTAAGGCATGTCATTAATTAAGGGCAATTAATGCCAATTGAAAATCTAGAGCACCACGTCCATATGGTTTCAACGTTTGTTCCCGTTTTGCACACATTTGAATTTCAGGCATAGAAAAAAATGTGTGCAAAACGGGAATTTGTCCAGGTGAGATAATTACTTAATTGTTATAGTTTGTACCACAGTTGGTGAACCTATAGTGGGAGAATTGAAAAATAAAATAAGAAATCATAACCCCCCCTCCCCCCCCCAAAAAAAAAAAGATCATCACAGTGCATCTCAATATTGGATTTACATGTATTTCTTTATCTTAATATCAAAATGCAAAATAAAAATTTATGCTAAAAAATTAATCATGAGTAAGAAGCAGAGAGAGTTTATGAATTTTCATCTTTAATATTATTTATTTTTCATGAAATGGCAGTTAGTTTCTAAATATAATAAGTTAATTAATATTGAATAAACTCCCTTTTTCAAATAAATATTTATATTCTTCCTTTATAGAATACACAGGTAAAAACAAGGTAAACACAGGCACATCCTATCCAGTCAAAATTTCTAAGTCCCCACTTTTATTTTTTCTAAAAGTTCAAAACCTTAACATCAATGAACTACTTGCTTACAATTTTGTCTTTCATTTGCAATAACTACCTGTCAAGACCAAAACATTTGTAATCGAATGTGTAATTACTCGACCGTGACGGTTTTTGTTAAAAAGCATGAAGTTCGAGTTCCATATGATTTTCGGGTGTATTCTTCATATTTTTTACTTACATGTGTTCTCCATCTTAAAATGATAATGAAACACAGAAAACGTTTGATTAAAATGCGCCGTATGTCCACACAACAATGTGAAAGTGAAGTTGAAATGGCCCAAGCTGGTCGTAGGAAAAACTCCTACATCAATAAATACATGGGGGCAGACATTTTGGACACCCAAAGTTGTGCGGAGGAGAAAATGCTACCTGACGCGTGATTGGTCAATAAGAGAAAAGACTTGATATGTATCTGACAAGTGAAATAAAGTTGATAAAAATCTCATATCAAGACTTGGGTTTCTTTAAGATATATAGGAGTTACAGGTAAAAATTTGAGGGAAAGGGTGCACTTTGGTTAGAGATTTTCATTTGATGTCAAACGCACCTTGTTGTAAACAAATGGAAATTGAAAGTAAAAGTGCCGCGTGACGGTATATCACATAGTAAAAACATGTGTTTTATTTTCTTTGTAACTTTTTTAAAAATCTTCATTTCCAAAATATTTTTGACCATATGATAGAGCAATGTGACAGATAAATATTCACATCCAGAAATAGGGGTGTTCAATGTGGAATTCCCTTGTTATTAATAAACTTCTGACGTCATGACCTCAGGATAGCTCTCGCTTGGCCAAAAAAGTGTAAACAAACCAAATGACTGCTCTATTCAATACATATTTCTATGCATAATTTTTGCTTGAAATGCACCTTCATGCATATCATTGTGAACTTTAGACATTAAACTTTTATTCTATACCAAAAGAGTATCACAAACATGTGAGCTGTTTTTAATTTTATCATTGAAAGGGAGGTATGTGAATTTCCTACATGTGCTACGTTTTAGCCATTTGACCTTCACCCTTTAATTGTGGCCTTGATCCTATATTTTTTCTGGCATGTTTTGTTTTCCAATATCTCGAACTTTCACGGCAAAAAGGTCATTTGCCCAAAATTCAATATATGTATGAGTGACAGGGGCTCAAGTTTGTATGGAAGTCTATGGGAAAATTTGTCCTATAGAATAGGTATGTATTTCATGGAAAAACAATGATTACAGCCAAAAAAGCAGTGAGTTCCTATTTTTTTGGCATTGAGATAATATTTTAGTTAGTTTTTACTATTTCTTTAAAAATTAGAGGGTTTAGGTAAATTGAGGCTCACAATGGGGACTGCATATGGTAAAAAAATGCTAAAATTTTTGCCCTAGCTCTCATATTTTCAATAAATATACATGTAAATAATTTTAAATTAATATTTATGCTGAAATTTACTGTGAATATTGTAAATAATACAATATTGATGTTTATGGGCATCATCAATAGACCGTTTCACGGTAACTGCGGTACTTCTCTTTTGCAGGGCAAAATGATATAGTTTGGTGAAATATGACGTAACAGTAATTGTTAAATATACGTCATTTAATTATCTATCAACAAAAACTTCGCCAAACGTTATTATGTTGCCCTGCAAAAGAGTAGTACCGCAGTTATCGTGAAGGGGCTAATACACAAAACATATCAATATCCCCCTCGCAGTTTGAGAAATTCATTTAAATCCATGTATTTTATGAGTGCAGACATTGGAACAGTTTGACTAATCCTCTTTCAAATTTCTGTAAATCAGCGTTGATTGAATAATTTATAATAAAAATTAGACTGCTGTTAAGTAATTAGCTTACTTAGTTTTTACATAAGGGGCCTAATCCAGCAACAAAGCCAATTTCAGTCATGTAATCAGTGCTGGCGTGATATAAAAGTTATAGTATGGGGAAAACTTAGAGATTACTAGTAGGAAATTTGATTTAAATTACTGTAAAATACATTTTAGCAGAAAATACATTAAAAATACAAGAAATTTGCAAAATTATTATTGAAAAAATGATGAAAAAAGTGTCTGAATATCCTTCCTCCTTGCCATATCCAATCTTGAAATTCTGCAGAAAAGGGGGGGGGGGTAATTTTGTACTCTAATGATGCTGGATAATGAAGGAATTTTTTTAATTGTGGTTTATTTGAACAACAAGAGTCATGCTTATCTGCAGTTATTTTTTTTTCAATTTTTTAGATATTTTTTAAAATAATTATCTGAGTAAATTCTATTTAAACATGATTATTTTAAAGCTATTTCATCACTAATGCTTATAAAAAAATTCAAAAGATGGTGTAAATTATAAAAAAAAATATAATATAAGCCACTACATGCATTTATCAGTATGTTTTGATAAAATAAAATGTATTTCAGCAATGCATTCTCAAGAAGGAGGAGATTAATGAATCCTCCCCACTTACAATGAACAACACATGGTCACTCTCAGGATGGTCCCTTTGCTTTCATTAAGAGTTCCAAGGTATGGTTTTCCTAGAAAATCTAGTTAATCTCTTTATAATTAAGTTATTTAGAACTTTGTATAGTTAATTAGAAAATAAATTTCTTCAGAACTGCAGTTATTTAAGCACTTTGCTTACAATTGAGTGCTGTATTCAATCAGAGAATATGATTTATCTGCCCTTGGCATTTAATCAATTTATTAATCATGTCAATAATACGAAAAGATATTGGCTAAAATGTAGGTCAGCCCCCTACAAAATTACACAATTCTCAGTAGGGATGTATTTGATTCTCTGATGCCAGCAACCCACTGCTGATAAAATTCTTTTTAATATTATGTCCATTTCAACTACATATAATTCTCTTTCTTCCATTGATTATTTTATCTACATTAGTTTTCACTCTTTCCATAACTCAGCATTTTCTTACAAAAACCTGCTGATTTTCTTCATTTTCCATTAAAAACGGGTACCTGCTACCCTGAATGATTAACATGACCTATCTTGAGAGATTATGAGAGATAATAAGAAAAGCAAGTGTAACAGAGACAATTTATTGCCTCTGCTTGGGATCGAACCCGAGACCTCTGACATGCCAGTCCAGTGCTCTACCGATTGAGCTAAAGGGTTAACCCACTAGCCCAAGCTAGTAGGATGCCAAGTATCTTACACTTCTACATAAAAAAAATATGTGGTAAAGTGTAAATATTTAAAAAGAGTGTATAGTTTTAGTATTTTAGAATTTTTCATTTATTTGACATGCATATTATTATTTTTGTCTGCTAAATAATTTTGATATGATTATTTCCAGGAATTTATTTAATCTAACTTATTTATATTTCAGCAGTTTATTATTTATTTAAGGTATATTATACTTTAGAAGCTTTAGAGTTATTTAGAAATTAATTAAAAATTATTAGATATAAGTTTTCCCTTATACTTACTTATAGCTATAAACTTTGAGAGCTCAGTGACCTATTAAGTGACCCGACAATGAGATTTCATTGGTCGACATTTTGGAGGGAAATCTCTTTGTGGGTAGATTTATTTTTGGGTAGAACTGGTCATACCAGTCTTTGTGTCCAAGAGGACAATGTGTATTTTTTGGTAATTCCCTGAGTTTACTATGTTGGGTGTTCAGTTGTTCACTACATCTATATTTTCATCGAGGGTGTATTTCAAGGATCTCAGGTCTGTTGTTATATTATTCTGTATGATTGTGATTTTGATTTTGTGTGAAAGTGAGTGAAAAAGGTGTTAGAATGGTGAGTGAAAGTTTGAGAGTTTGTGTACCTGTGTAAATGAGAAACATAAATATTTTATATGACATTTCACTCTGATTCAGTCATTATTTTATATAAAATTTATTGTACGTTAAAAGATAAAATCCCTTTTTTATGATAAATAGCATTATAATTATACAAGTTATTTATAAAACTAGTTTTACAACTTTACACTTATTTATTCATTTCACTCAGTCCTACATATATACACTTTCATGACTGAAACAGAGTGAAATGTCATATAAAATATTTATGTTTCTCATTTACACAGGTACACAAACTCTCAAACTTTCACTCACCATTCTAACACCTTTTTCACTCACTTTCACACAAAATCAAAATCACAATCATACAAAATAATATAACAACAGACCTGAGATCCTTGAATTACACCCTCGATGAAAATATAGATGTAGTGAACAACTGAACACCCAAAATAGTAAACTCAGGGAATTACCAAAAAATACACATTGTCCTCTTGGACACAAAGACTGGTATGACCAGTTCTACCCAAAAATAAATCTACCCACAAAGAGATTTCCCTCCAAAATGTCGACCAATGAAATCTCATTGTCGGGTCACTTAATAGGTCACTGAGCTCTCAAAGTTTATAGCTATAAGTAAGTATAAGGGAAGACTTATATCTATTAATTCTTAATTAATTTCTAAATAACTCTAAAGGTTCTAAAGTATAATATACCTTAAATAAATAATAAACTGCTGAAATATAAATAAGTTAAATTAAATAAATTCCTGGAAATAATCATATCAAAATTATTTAACAGACAAAAATTATAATGTGCATGTCAAATAAATGAAAAATTCTAAAATACTAAAACTATACACTCCTTTTAAATATTTACACTTTACCACATATTCCCCCTAGGTGGAAAATGACGTCCGTCCTCGTCATGCTAACCATGGTGGATGATGTTAAGAATCGTTGCTGCGACATCTTTCTCCATCCTTGAAAATAAATCCGTATTGGAAACAAGACTTTGTATACAATTGATTTTCTCTTCCCATGGTGACTGCACCATTGCCTTTGTGATATACTTACCTGAAGAATACCACTCTGGTGGTTTTCTTACCCTCTGTGATCTTCTCAATGGTACTGGTACTGATGTTTCAGGTAAGGATACCTCTTCCTGAACATCTGCTGTTTCTGTCTCTTTGGTTTCTTTGTTCTCTTGTACCACTTCCTGATTTTCTTGCACAATTTCCTCATTCTCCGGTATAACCTGAGGTTTCTCCAGTATAACATGTGGTTTCTCTGGTATAACCTGTGGTTTCTCTGGTATAACCTGGTGTTGTTCTGGTACAACCTGCTGATCAGCATTATCCTTCTCATCCTTCTTGAAAATTTTTTTGTCTTGACTGTTTTAATCTCATATGTCTCATCGTCAGAAGAAGAATCATAATTAGACTGGGAATCAGTCACTAAATTCTCTCTTTCTGTGATCTCTTTCTTTCTTGTCAGCCTGGTTCTTGGCTTAGGGATGGGTTTTGTGTCCTGCGGTGGAAAATCTGTGGACTCGGCTAAAAAACCAATGGGTAACAGTAAAATCCGGTGTAAGTTTCTTTTCCTTCCTAATCCATCTTCTCTCATAACTGTGAATACTGGAATGTCTTTGTTGGGTTGGTCAATTATTATATATGGTGTATCCTCCCATTTGTCTGAAATTTTGTGTTTTCCCTCGAATGCTAAAATTTTTACTAAAACTCTGTCTCCTATTTGTAAAGATATTCCTCTAGCCTTACTGTCATATGTTGTCTTTTGTCTCTTTTGTGCCTCCTTTACATTCTTCTCTGCTAATTCGTATGCACTCGTAAGCCTTTCCCTCAATTCACTGATGTACTTCGTCTTGCAATACTGATTCTCTTTTCTAATTCCAAATGCAATATCTATTGGTAATCTCCGATTCCTTTCAAACATTAGAAAATATGGTGATACTCCTGTTGTTTCATGTTTGGTACAATTGTAGGCATGGACAAGCGATGTACATACGACTTCCAATCATTTTTCTTCTCTTTCTCCAAAGTTCCTAACATATTTAAAAGTGTTCTGTTAAATCTTTCGCACATGCCATTTCCCATTGGATGGTAACTGGTTGTCCTAGATTTCTTCATTCCTGTTAATATACAAAGTTCTTTAATAATGGCACTTTCGAAATTGGTCCCTTGATCCGAGTGTATTCTTTCTGGTATCCCATAATGCCCTATAAAGTTTTCAAATAAGGCTCTTGCTGTTGTTTTGGCCGTCCGATTGTGAGTTGGAATGGCTTGAGCATAGCAAGTAGAATGGTCTGTAATGATGAGTATGTTCTCCTGTCCTCCTTTAGTTTTTTCCAGGCTCAGGAAATCCATACACACAAGTTGTAAAGGAAAATATGTCTCGATGTTTATAAGTGGAGCTCTTTGATTCACTGGTGTTTTTCTTTTAACGCATCTCCAACATGAACGTAAGTAATCCTCTACATCTCTGTCTATTCCTGGCCAGTAAAATCTCTCTCGTATTAGTGACAATGTTCTATCTTTTCCAGGGTGGCCCATATCATTGTGTAATGCTCTCAAGACTGTATTTATATAATCTGATGGTCGAACTAGCTGTTTCTTGATTTCCTCATTGTAGATGACTTCTCTGTACAGTATGTCATTCAGCAATTTGAGGTGATGAAATTATCTGATGTAAGGTGATGGTCCAATGTCTGCAACTGTTGGTTTTCTGCCTAACTTAACAAAATTGATGATAATGTGTAATTCCGGGTCTACGTTCTGTGCTTTTGTCCAATCTATGATCTCTTTGTCTAATGTAATTGTTCCTTCATCTTCCATATTTATTGTTGTTGACAAGTTTTCTATGTAAGGACCAGAAATCCTAGAGTTGCAGATGGCCTTGACTGAATCTGATGAAATGTCATATAAAATATTTATGTTTCTCATTTACACAAGTACACAAACTCTCAAACTTTCACTCACCATTCTAACACCTTTTTCACTCACTTTCACACAAAATCAAAATCACAATCATAGAAAATAATATAACAACAGACCTGAGATCCTTGAATTACACCCTCGATGAAAATATAGATGTAGTGAACAACTGAACACCCAAAATAGTAAACTCAGGGAATTACCAAAAAATACACATTGTCCTCTTGGACACAAAGACTGGTATGACCAGTTCTACCCAAAAATAAATCTACCCACAAAGAGATTTCCCTCCAAAATGTCGACCAATGAAATCTCATTGTCGGGTCACTTAATAGGTCACTGAGCTCTCAAAGTTTATAGCTATAAGTAAGTATAAGGGAAGACATATCTAATAATTCTTCATTAATTTGTAAATAACTCTATAGCTTCTAAAGTATAATATACCTTAAATAAATAATACACTGCTGAAATATAAATAAGTTAAATTAAATAAATTCCTGGAAATAATCATATCAAAATTATTTAGCAGACAAAAATAATAATATGCATGTCAAATAAATGAAAAATTCTAAAATACTAAAACTATACACTCTTTTTAAATATTTACACTTTACCACACAAGCAAAACCTATGCTAGATTAATCATTCTATTTGAAAAGTTTGAAAGAAAAATAGAAAATTGCTTCAATTTATAGACATCTTTTCTGTTTTACAGATGTGTGTCTGATTGACTGGGGTGTGAAATGTAACAGCCAATGGTGTACTTAAGCTAGGACTGTCAGTCCCAATATTCAGGAGGTGAGATAAGCAATGGATATGTGCTCTAAATATACTAAATTGACCACTTTTTATAAATGTTTCTTTTACTCTATAGTTAACGAGAGCTCTGTTTCCTTTCACTGTATGACTTTATTTTACTTAAAACCTTTATAATTCACGCCCGAAAAACCTACAAAGCATACCTGAATTCCTTTTAATCATTAGAAATCGCTAGAATTTCAACAAACACAACAAACTCATCCTAGAGTTTATTCGGAAAAAATCAATGGAACCGGAACCGGAAGTGCCCTCCCCTCAATGTCAAACTGGACGAGTGTTGAATTCATGTAACGAGACATTATGTAACTGTTGTCAGCAAGGCACAGGCACTTTCGGTAAGCCCCCTTGTCATCCTAATCTCAACCATAACTTACTTGTATGGAAGAAGATAGACCGGAGTGTGAGACAGCTTTTCCAGCAGCAGAATCTAGCGGAACTAGAGGACGACCTAGTCTCCACATGGAAAAAAACATTCAATAAAAGAGTTTTTCTTTGTGAACTCTTTGAGGAACGGTTGTCTTGCTGTGAATTCGTTTGAATGGAGGATAATGCAGTATTTAACGTTGTGATTTTTTTAATTCTACGGTGCCTTAACATTTCTGCATATTGTGTTAAAGTGCTTCAATGAAATAAATCAAGTGCGAAAAATTGTTTTGCTACTTTTTTATCCTGTACACTTATTAAAATATACTGTTAAAATCATTTAATATGAGAGCGGTGTAAAGCAAAAACTTGCCTGGGGACTTAGAAATTTTGACTAGTATATAATTGTTATCAAAACACATTTCACACTTATTGTTCTATACCCAATTATCAAATGTGTGCAAAACGGGAGCACACCGTCCATAATGCGTCTGAGCGCATTAATAGAGGGTATAAGATATTTAAGTAATAGATAATGAAATTTCCGTATATAATTGGAAAATAAACAAGATGACACACAACTAAATCCTGTGTTGCTAACGTGGTTTTGTAGATCACAGAGTAATTTGTGCTATAAAAACGGCGACATATCAACCTTGTGTCTTAAGTTTATTAGAATCCTACACTCTTGAACCATTTCGTAATTAATAAAATATATCATGGCTTATTTAAAGTTAAAAGTGTTTAGTGGTTTTGATAAACTTTTCTTTCAAAATTAAGGAACGTAGTAAGCATGGTAAGGTCTGTTTCATTAGCAGACAAGCTAGGGCTGCAAAGTTATACCTATACGAGAGGTCATTCAAAAAGTTCGTAGACTTTTGTCCTAACTTTTTTATTTAACGTCATATTATATCCAAATTTGGTACAAATATTTTAACAACAGATTCAAATAATTTGAGTAAAAAATTGGAATGTATCTTCATATTTATTAAAATTACCAAAGATTTAGAACAGCAAAAATGGTGTCATGGAGCACCGTCAAAATTGAGTAATTTACTAATTTTCACTTTATAGTATTTGCTGCCATACTTCTAATAAATGGAGCTGAAACGAAATAAAATTTACATGTTTAAATAAAGTATTGCTGTATTAATTAAAATGAAATCAGGTTATGTATTATGTCGCTCCATTTAAAAGATATCAGTATCTAAATACATAGGGACTTGATTAAAAAAAGCAAAAACCATGACGTTTGAGGACGTCACAGAGCAGCAAATAGCAATAAAATTGTACTTTACATTCGGGAAACTTTTTCTACAAGCTTATAAAATCCGTATAAACCAGGATCTGTATGAAAAATAACCTGTGTGTTTGTATTAAATGGAAAATACAATTTTTGAGTGGGAGCTAGTTTGAATCGGACGATGGATTATCTGCAAAGAAACAGGTTAAAGTTAAAAAAAAAATTGTCAAAAGAGTAAGGAATATCATTGAATATGATGTGTGCTTCACTGTTGCAGAATTAATGCAGTTACATGGTTAATCAAAGAAAACAATGACATTCTTATTCAAGCTATATTTGTACAATTGTTCGCAAAGTAGTTGTTAAGTGTTATGGATATGTTTTTTGAATGGAGATAACGCTACAAACCGTGTTTGAAATTAAAGAAAATTAGTATAATTTTGACAAACTTTGTCAACGTTGTCTTTGACGTTACAATGTTTGTTAATGTTAACCGTGCTCCGTGGTAACAAAACATGTTGGTTAAAATTTTTGCTAACATGAGTTCTATTTAATCAAATGGTATGAAACTTCATATTTCGACAAAATAAATGTTTATGTTTACGTAAATGTGTTGATCTATAATCTTGTAATAAATATATGACGATGAGAAGCATTGTCTACGTATTTTTTGAATGACTTAGGGCCATTGTGCAGTGAGGGATCTTTTTCGTGCCAACACCTTCTGCGACATGGAAATTACCATCTCCACGTCCCGCAATGGATTCGAATATGGGACCTCGGTTTATCAGTCTCATCCAAAGGTCCCGCAGTGGATTCGAACCCGAGACGTAAGGATCAACTCCTTACTTCTCGAATCTAGAGCAGACGTTCTAACCACTGCTCCAAGGTGGCGAACAGACGTCAAATGTATTTTTCTTTAATTTGGCTCTTGAAGATTTGTGCTTCTTTAAATTGCTTAAAACTTTTGAGAACTGTTGGGATGGCAACATTTGATCATATATGCCAGGTGAAGGGTTCAAACTTAGACTTATAAGTACTCTGCAATATTACATGTACCACTGAGCAGTGAGGGATTTCTTTTGTGGCAGCATATACTTCGACACTGGACCTAAGTTTTTACGGTTAATGCTATTTACTTTATTGTCCGAAGATCCCCGAATGTCTGATAATTTACTCTATTTGATTTCAATAAATTTACACTAGCGTGAGGTACTTCACAAGCTCAAATGAATAATAATTATTAATTTATTTATCTTAAATATTGCTTTTAACCGGCATTGGTACACTGTATGATAAGCTGTTTACAAATGTTTTATGTGCTTTTAAATTATACCCCCCGCTTGAAAAGCGGGAGGGTATATAGTAATCGGTATGTCTGTCCGTCCGTCCGCCTGTTACGTTTTGGGGTACCCATCTCTTATCCGCAACTTCTCTCATACCACTGAAGGAAATTTGATGAAATGTTCACAGAATCTTTATTACATATTGCCATTGTGCACCTCCTATTTAACTTTTTCATCCGGCACATATTTTGGGTTTCCCATAGCAAAACATGGACACTGCCATTTCATATTTATGAGAGGCGGGGGTATCATTAAATGAGCTCATTGCTCATTTATCTACAACCACAAGCAAGCCATATGATCATTTATAAATGAATGCTTTTTAGAATTTTTAGATGCATTGTGTGGAAGTAAAAGTATGTGATCTTTTGTATAGGTGTTAAATGTATAGGTCTGTTGTGTAGAAGGCAAAGTTTGAGATCTTTTGGATAGAAGTGGAAGTTATGAATCTTTTGGATAGAAGGTATTGTGTAGAAGTAAAAGTATTGGTTGTATTGTTTAAAAGTATAGGATGTAAGGATGATTGAGATCTATTATGTAGAGGTAAAAGGAGTAAATGTGAAAGGATTGTATCTAACGAGTAGAAGTTAAAGGATAAGATCTATTTGTGGAAGTGAAAGGATATCATCAATTGTGTGAGAGAATGAGATCTATTGCATTAAACTGAATACACTGTAGATGGGGTCTATTGTATAGATCTGAAAGGATGGGATCTGTTATATAAATCCGAAAGGATGGGATCTATTGTATAAAACTGAAAGGATGGGATCTATTGGGTACAAGTGAAGCTATGAATGATATGAATAATGATTTTATGAATTTTGCCATATAGGTCTGTTTATTTTTTTATGTGTAGCAAATATCAATCATTGGCACGAAGGAGAAAAGATTAAGGGGAGAAAAGTAAAGACAAGTTTTATGAGTGTAACATAGCCTATAAAAAGCTCTTTCATGTCTGTAAAGTACATTATTAAAGTGCTGCTTCATAATTTCATTGAATTTGTTTTGCATATATTGTGGGTGTCAGTAAACTCAGAGATGAAATCCTAGCGATTGATAACCAAAAGCACAGACTAGAGAACATAAGATCTTAATATACCCCCCGCTTTAAAAGCGGGAGGGTATATAGTAATCGGTATGTCCGTTCGTCCGTCCGTCCGTCTGTTACGCTTTGGGGTACCCATCTCTTATCCGCAACTCCTCTCATACCACTGAAGGAAAATTAATGAAATATTCATAGAATCTTTATTACATATTGCCATCGCGTACCTCCTATTTTACTTTTTGATCTGACATATATTTTGGATTTTCCAAAGCAAAACACGGACACTACCATTTTATTCATATGGGAGGCGGGGGTATCATTTATCGAGTTCATTGCTCACAGTATCTCTAGTTTATAAAGGTATTATTCTATAAATTTCAGAATGTATTTTTCAAGTTGTCAGAAAAAAATTATTTACCTACCTACCTACCCAACTTGAGAATTTAGGGTCGGGTTAGGGGAAACAAAGATATTTTTAATGATGGCCGGGTATATAATGAATTTATAATCATGAGTAACTTGATCCAAAGAGCCGTATCTCACATCTCGTTGACAGGCGCGGATCATAAGATCAAACTCGACGCTTCGCGCCTGTCAACTCGACGTGATACGACCCTTCGGATCAAGTGTTGATATCATAAGCAGCATTTTGTGTCTGTTGATATATGGACGCATGTAATTTTACAAACTAAAATTCAAATTTAAAAAATACAGTATAGTTTTAAGATCCCACAATTCAGAAAAACTCAACACTTGGTTTAACACTTAATTATCAGCATTGTTTAACACTTAATTATCAGCATTGTTATTTGCTTGATCCCTGCTTTTGAATATTGTTATATGGCCTTAACTTATCTTATATTTATGATAACTAATAACTGATCACTACATTTGTTAACCTTTAGGGAAAAAGATCTGTACAGTAGAAGACAATATTCTTCTGTGTTAAATAATTCAGAAGTGAAAAAGAATTAGATAGATTAACCGATCGGTATGTACTGGTTCCAACTGACAAAGAAGGTGATAACATTGTCTTTGTTTGCAAGGTATATTACTTAATTGTATTTGAATTGATACAATGCTCTTGTCAGCAAATACAATTTATCATTTCCGGTCCTTCGGATGAGACTGTATAAACCCAATCTGATTAAAATCAGATCTTTGTTACGCTCCGAAATTCTGATAGTCGCTGTACAGCGACAGATCTGATTTTAATCAGATTGGTATAAACCGAAGTTCCGTGTTGCAGTTACTGCCGGTGTAACTTTGAATTTTGACCCGGGTTAAAAATTGACCCGCGGGTCATTTTTCAACGTTGAATACTGAGACCAAAGGTGTTGAATTTTGACCCTCGTCCGTTGTAAACTGAACCGGGTTGTGGAATTTTGATCATGAAACCGGTTCTGAATTCAACAGCATAAAAACACATATCTATGACTTGGTTTTCACAACTGTGATTTAATCCATAGGTGTGGGGAGCAGGGGGAGGGGGGAGGGGGCTAGGGATGCTTAGCCCCCCACTTTTTTGCAAAGATAGACATAATGTAGGCATCGAACAAAGTGAAATTGTTTTAGCCCCCCTCCCCCTTTTTGTACAGGCACGTTACATTGTAGTCAAACAAAGGAGAGTAAGTGGTAGTGCTGAAAAAAAAAAAGAAATTGGGTCCTAACCCACCCCCACCCCAAAATTGGATTTTCGGGTTTGGACTACTAGTTTGGACAATGAATAATTTTTTTTCTTGTCAATTTTTTAATCAATACACACTTAATTCAGTAATTCAGTTATATTCTTAGAATAAAATATCAACAAAAATATCTTAGACTTCAAAGTTACATGTAGCTTGAAATCGCAATATTTCATGTTATATTTATTTTAAAAGATGTTCATTTGTATAGGGTAAACCCTAAAATTGTATACAAAGTTAAAAATATACAATGAAAATTTCAGTAAATTTTTATTTATCATATTTTTGATAATTTTTTTGATAAAACACTTCAAAAATTAAAATTTTAAATTCTTAATATTAGTATTTTTGGAAATGGTCAAAAAAGAGGTTTTATCAAAGAATACACAAGTTTGAATGCAAAATAAAAGTTTTAAATACATAATTTGCTTGAAATTTTAATTATTCCACAACAATTTAGAGTCTGTGTAAAATTTTTTAGGCATTTGTTAATTTTTACAGTTTCTAGCATTCGAAATAAGTGTAAACAACACAGAAAAATGGCGACGTTTTACACGTACGGCGCACCGGTTAACAGTTCAGTTTTATTTCGATTTAGCAAATGACACCTTTAGAGACTTGAAATGACCATTAAAGAAAAAAGATTATAAAAATTTACCATATCATAAGTATACAAATGAAATAGGAGTTTTCTTACGAAGTTTTTTTTTATCACCGTTTTAAGTGCAAATACATACGGACAAATCCTAATGTTAGCAAAAGAAAGTAGTTGATATGAGATTTTCTTTATTTGATTGAGAAATCGGTACTAATAAAGATCTTGTTTCGAAAATCTAAATGTTCTTGATTTTAACTGCCTATAAATTGATATTTGATCAATTTACGGACTCATCCAACTTCATTTTCAGCAAAGATAAAACATGAGTGTTTTGCATTATAATCCATGTGCCGTAAGGTGATACAATAAACACAAAATCTCATTTTGTTTAATGTATATATTATCTGAAATTTGCTGTGTAGTTAAAAATATGTACTAAATAATATTGAAAATTTCAGAACGCAGTGATGTTTATTTTTCACACTAGACAACTTGTCTACGATTTTACGGGACAACCCTCGTATATGTAAACCCTGAATATTAGTATACATAGTTACATAATATACAATTTAGTTCAGAAACTTATTTGTCAATATTTGATTTTTGCTATTAACACTTCATTTATTTAAATCTTAAAATTCTTAATATTAGTACGGAACACGTAAACACGATGCACACGTTGGTTAATGCTTATTTAACACTCATCTAATAACTTATAATGTTCAACTTGAAATTAAAACAGTTTTTTTTTCAAAATAAAAGGTTTGGTGTTTTTTTTTTTGCATAGTTAATCAAACAGTTCAAGAACGAACCCCACAATACATATTTATTTTGTAAAGAAGAGAATGGGAAAGGGGGGGGGTGATCTCCCCTTTTTGGGATTAGTACCATCCAAGATAACACTGTTCCCTTGTAAGTTTTTTAGATTATATATTTTTGCCTTAAGCAAACCGTTTATTGGGTCTTTGGTCTGACAATACACATGTTTCCCTTGAACCCAGTCAATAAACTTATAATGTCTTGTCAACTCTTATTGTTGACTTGATATAATTGTTGATTTTGTCAATTTGCCAGAAATGTTGACTGGTATTTGTTGGACACGTATGTCGATTTGCCAGATATTATGACAAGTTTATATCAGTTTAGGGACAATCATTTGATTCCAAGGCGGAGAAGAAAGGGTTGATAGGGTTTTTTTAAATTAAATTTTCCGATTTATTTTGTAATAACTACTTCCGTAGGTGTTGTAAATCAGATGTGGATTCTAAAAAATTTCTAAAGAAATTTTAGAAAATTTTTTCCCCCAAAAGTCAGTAACATCAAAACGTACAACTTTTGTACACTCTAAACAAGCATTTCTCACGACAAATTCAAATCTATTCATATTTACATCATAGACAACTGCTTTCTAAATAAAAATGGAACCTGGAAATTTTCGTATCTTGTGATAAGTCATTAACGAAATTCACTTTGTTAAAAATCACCTTGATTCTACCTTAAAGTATCCTGAAGTTGATATGAAAAGGAAGCTGGAGTTCCTTATCGACACCGTTTTTGCAGTCTTCGGAAACCAATTCTTCCTTAAAAAATTTGAATTTCGATGGGCACTTATTGTGCTCCTGTATTGGCCGACCTGTTTTAATATTTCTATGAAGAAGAATCAGAATATATTTTTAAAAACTTTACGTGACAAGAAGAAAACACTTGCTGTGGTGTTCAACTCAACATTTAGATACACCGATGACGTATGATCAAGTAACAATAGTTACTTTAGTTCATATGTCGACTCGATATATCCCAATGAAATTTATATTAAAGTCACCACTGAATGCGCCACAACTGTTTCATGTTTGGAAGTTTATTGACTATTGAAGATGAAGGCCAACTGAAACTATACTGCATACGAAAAAAATGATATCTCCTTCATCTATTTCAAAGTGAACTTTCCTTATTTTAAGGTAATATTCCGCTATCACCTGTTTATGATATGGCGGGTAAAACGTTGCATTACGAGTGGTTATCAAAAGGTTCGTGGACTGAGGCCATAAAATTAGTACTTTGTAGTCTGAGCTTACAGATTTTTTGTGAAACATAAAACAACAAAAAATGAAGAAATGTTTAAAATTTTAGCTTGATACGTTTATTATTTTCCAAACTATTATAAAATAAAAACGACACTGTATCATCACCCGGCGCCGTCGCCGTTTAGTTTTATGACGTCCGACAACATCATTGTTTTTCAATGTCTGCTTCTTCTTCCTCATACACTTATTTTGATGAGATTTCCTGGAGCTGAGTTAGGATTCAATCCTTCTTGTTTATATGATTTTACAATGTCATGAACAGCGGCTTTTAATGCATTTAATATTGCAAATGGATTTATACAATGGGAAAGATCCTCGCTTAATGCTTCAAGCATTTCGCTTTTTGGAGTTCAATATCTATATACAACACATGATCAACGTCACAACTTGACTACAAATCGATATTAATTGTGCATTCCTTTTCTCTGAATCTATTTGGCATTTAAAAGATTTATGATAAAATTTCATGGAACTTCCAGAATGAGGTAAAAATTCCATTTCTTATGGAACAATAGTGTCCCAACACATACCTAAATTAACGGGATTTTTGGATGTCAAATGTTCATATCAAAATAGTTTTTTCTAAGTTACACTTAGGTCGAAAAAACTTCGTTTTTGGGATTGCGCCGCCTGGACATACCATTGCTTACAGAAACATTGCTAATTTATCAAAGAATAGAATTAATGATTTGTGGTTTATTCTATAGATAGAAAAGTTGATGTTAACTAGATATTTCAAAATTCATTGATGTACCTAAAGCGGTTTTAATTTTATGGTTCTAGTCCACGAACTTTTTGATACCCCCTCGTATTATACTTTTTCATTCTTATTCAAAAATTGTGTTTTTCTTTTTCTAAATCATGTCATTCCTGTACGATAAAATGTGATTCCTATTTGATTAGTTTTTATTCTTGTGCGGAAAAATGTTATTTCTGTTCGAGAATTCATTATCTTTAGGTTGGTATTCTAATCGAAAATTTGTGATTCCTATTCGATAATTTTGTCATTTCTATTCGATAATAAAATGATTTATGTTCGATAATCATGTTAAACATGTCATTCCTACTTGTATCATTTTCCCAGAATGCATTATATTGAAAAAAGAATACGAAAAACATCTTAAAGAAGAGATTAAATTATGCAATAAGATAAGAAGTTTATCGAATATGAATTGTATTTTTTCGATTAGAAATGGATGCTAGTATGTTTTCGAACAACAACTTCATTGCATATAAACCAAATAATTATCGAAAATTACTGACAAAATTAGCAAATAGGAATCGCATGTTTTTCAATATGAATGACATCGAATAGGAAACGCGTATTTTCGAAAAAAAAAAATGATATACTAGTAGTATGAAAAAGGAATCATATTGTCATATTTCCTCCAATGGGAATAACATTTTATCGAATACAAATTACAAATTATCGAATAGGAATAACAACTAATCGAATAGGAATCACATTGTATCGAATAAGAATGATATGTTTTAGAATAAGAATACAGTAAACACCTTTTCAAGGTTATGCTCCGAAAACGATCAATTTTTAAGCCGAGGCAGGCTACTGACAGATAAGTTTGTTACAGGCATTTCACCAACCTTGTTTAAAGTCAGAACTACATGTAACATGCTATGGTCGCTATATTGATCTTTTTCACAAATATAACCTACCATTTGATTCATTTTGACCAATGTGTTATATTCAATTTTTAGGCTGTTAATTTTGTTAATTTTTATACTGAATTTGACTAGATGGGATGTTCTGCCCACCTGATCAATATATATAGGGCTTACTTTTTAGACACCATATTTCAAGGATTTTTGTTTTATGCATTATTAATAGTTTTATAGTTATTCATGGATGCTATGGATTGTAGAAAGAATTGTCAAAAAATAAAGTTGTCATGCTTGAAGATAACTGAAATCATGTACTGATCAAAATCTACATATATACACGGGATGATAGGTTTACTTCTATTATTCCTGTAAAGGGAAAATTTGAAACCGAAACATATATAAAGAGATACTGAAAAACCTCGTAAAACAACTTCCCAGTTCAAAACATGTTCAAACTCTGAGGTGGGGTCAATATTCAACAGGGTCAATTTTCAACTTTTTGAGGTCATCAGGGATAAGAAAAAAATTATCAAGCTGTTGAAAAATGACCCCGGGTATAAATTCAACGACTTTTGGTCTCAATTTTCAACGGAGGAAAAACACCCTCGGTTCAATAAATTACCCTCGGGTCAATTTTTAACTTGAGTCAATATTCAACGTTACACCGGCAGGAAAAAGATCCCTCCCTGCTCAATGGCCTTAAGTGCCAATTACATGTATAGGACAAAATTTGAAGCTCTCCACCGGTAAATGGTGGCGTCTTAAAGTGAAAAAAATCTCGAGAGGGACGTTGAATAATGAACAAACAATCAATTTATCATTACCTGATAGGTGAAAAACTGACTGTTGTTGTTCATAGTAATTGTGAGGACATTAGTGCTCTGGTGTAATGAATAGTGAATTTTTCTGCTGCATCAAACTTATAGCAATATAAAAGCATAAAACTACATCGAAATTTGCAACACTATAAATTATTCTGTTTAGCAGATAGCAAAGTACCACACAAAGAGATGTAAACAGTAGAAGTAGATAATTGCGACGCAGTTCACAACATTGCATTATGTTAGAGAATTCGAACTTCAAGGCTATGTGCGCTAAAAGGTGCAAAAAATATCATACAGTGAAAGAAGCAGTAAATTATCAAATAGTATTTTGAAAAAAAAAATCTTATCGATTTCAAGTCGAATTTAAAGATCAGGTTCCAAAATTTATTTTTGCATCATAAAATAACTTCCAGAAAACAACCTTCATTTGCTTTCGCCTTTTTCCATACATCTACTGTGTACTAGTATACCACAACTCCTGATGACTTTATAGAAAAAACATTTTTTAGGTCTAAATGTAGAATTGTGTTGCATTCTAAAAGTTTCCACGATAATTTTTCTACGTAATTTTAAAGCCTATTTTGATTGTAGAGGTAAATTCTTATAGGGGACCTTGCCACTGTGGAGTAAATTATATGGGAGCGTGGCTCTGTATAGTTAATTATAGGGGAGCGTGCCTCTGTATCGTTAATTATAGAGGAGCGTACCTCTGTATAGTTAATTAGAGGGGAGCATGCTTCTGTTTAGTTAATTAGAGTGGAGCGCGCCTCTGTATACTTAATTAGAGCGGAGCATACCTCTGTTCAGTAAATAAAAGGGGAACGTGCCTCTTTTCAGTTAATTATAGGGGAGCGTGCCACTATTCAGTAAATTAAAGAATAGCGTGCCTCTGAAAAGTAAATTAAAGGGGAGTGTGCCACTGTTCAGTAAATTAAAGAAGAGCGTGCCTCTGTAAAGTAAATTAAAGGGGAGCGTGCCACTGTTCAGTAAATTAAAGAAGAGCATGCCTCTGTAAAGTAAATTAAAGGGGAGTGTGCCACTGTTCAGTAAATTAAAGGGGAGTGTGCCACTGTTCAGTAAATTATAGGAGAGCGTGCCTCTGTAAAGTAAGTTAAAGAGGAGCGTGCTTTTTTCGGTAAATTATGGAAGAACGTGTCTATGTATAGTAAATTATTTGGGAGCGTGCCTCTTTTCAGTTAATTTTAGGGGAGCATGCCTCAGTATAATCAATTACAGGGGTGCGTGCATCTGTTCAGTAAATTATATTGGAGCGTGCCTCTGTATAGTTAATAAAAGAGAGCGTGCCTCTTTCAGTAAATTATGGGGGAGCGTGCCTCTGTTCAGTTGATTATAAGGGAGCGTGTTCCTGTTCAATCAATTATTAGGTAGAGTGCATCTGTTTAGTAAATTTTAGGGGAGTGTGCCTTTGTTCAGTAAATAATAAATACTGCAGTATGGCACTTTTGATATATAAATTTTGTGATTAATGTGATTTTATAGTGTTTACTTGTTTGGAGAAATGTATATCGGAATTCCTCATGTGTTTTAAATCTACAGTTCATCATGTGTTTTAAATCTACAGTTCATCATGTGTTTTAAATCTACAGTTTATCATGTGTTTTAAATCTACAGTTCATCATGTGTTTTAAATCTACATTTTATTTACCTCCGAGTCTAAAACAAGTTTAGATATAGCAAAATCATAATATTGAGCATTAGTAGAAAATTGTAACAAAAATAGTTCTGCAAAAAATGAAAAACAAATCGTCCCTTACTATTGCATAATGAAAAAAACGTGTGATTTGAATGTATATTTTTGCTTAGTGTAGTAAATGTTGTCGTCTAGTATATGAAATGCTTTAATTTGTGTTTTGTCTAATATTCTGAAATATTGGCGTAGATATTAAGCAAGTAAGGCCATGTAAAGAGGTTTCCATGTAATGAACTCATTAAAACGCATAAAAGCTGTATTTTTTGCAAACTTGCTTTCTTATACAAACTTGGTACTTGCGACATACGCTAGCCAGTACCCATAATTATGTAATATTATGACGTCATAGTCCTGTACTACACCAGTTGAGAAGGAACATCAACAAAATAGCATCGACGCAAGGGGATACCCAAATTTGTTCTTCAGAAACAAGGTATCAATAGAGGCAGAATATCACAAGGATTTATTATATTCATGCACAAATGTCGACAGTGCAATTGTTTAATTACTATTTCAAAAGTTTTCAGTTGAAACAGGGTAAACATTCACTGTTCGGTGTAAGTTTCCTAAACTTTTATCGATTGAGAAAGCGCATAGGATTTGTACAGCAATTTTATTAATTTTTATAACATTACTCTTAATATTATACATTATTTATTAAAAGTTTAAAAGGATATGCCCTTGCGCCGACGTTGTTTTGTTGATTTGTTTGTTACCTTGAATGGAAAAGAACATTTTCGTGACGTCATAATATGACGTCATAATATGCAGTTGATTTATCATGCCGTGGGTATTAAGTATATATAAGAAAATAAGCTTGAACCTTCGCTGTGTTAAAATTTCACAAATTATGCATTTTTATGGGCTCATTTGCATAGAAACGCATATATCTAGCCTGAGCGTACTTGCGTAAGTGGCGTTTTAACAACTAAAATGTCAAGCATATAATATGATAAAAACAAAAAATGTTATAACAATATTTAACATTTTTAAGTATCTAACTCATGTGTGTTATTTGATAACAAAAATATTTATTTGTAAATTTGTCCTTACGTTTTTGATAACCTAGTAAACTATTATTAACTAAAGACAATATCATAATGTTTAATAATATTTGTAAAAAAAAATTACATCCAACTTGTTTACTGGCTTTACGATCCACTCCCAAGAGACCTATTCTTCGCAGCTTCTAAAACGAGGCTAGCTATTGAAAATTATTAAGTTACTAAAACAACAATACCAATAGCTCGCTTTGAGTCAAGATTTCGTAAATTTTGTCATTAATACAATGACCATGTCAGGAAATAGAGTCCATAGCTAGTTAAGTCAAATGTTAACTGACATTTTTATACAAATGTTAGGCCAATTATCCCACACTGAATTGTCTGCCGTTTTTTTCTTTCAATTTGCTCGATCATGACAAGGAGCACACGGCAGGATTGACTGTTGGACGGGGATACTTAATCCTTAATATTTTTGTGATAAACGATGGTTGTTCAAAAAGTTCTTGGACTTCTGTCATATCTTTTTTATTTGACGTCATTTGTTATTATTTGTTTTATTTTTTTAGGTACCACGACTTATTCAAAACTTATCCAGATTTAAAAAATGCAAAAATGGGGTCGTGGAGCAGGTCAAAATTCAGTATCTTACGAAAAATATACTAAACAATGTCTGTAGTCATATTTTCTGTAAAATGGAGCAAAAACACAGAAATTAAAATTAAAATTGTTCATCGAGTCGTATTCAAAATTATGGCTTAATATTTTGCTTCGTTGAAAAGAAATCAACTTGAGAAAATAAGTAGTTTTAGACACGTCACGAAGCAGCAGATAACAATGCAATTTTGTGTTTTACTTTGGAAAACATCCTGAATAAAATCTTAAAATGTTGCAGGAATGAAAAAAATATATGTCACAAGCGAGTTGTGCACATGTGAACAAACAGTACACTCAGGCAGTATTTGAGTGACAAAGACTCTGTATCGGAAGAGGACAATCTGAGAAAAACGGTTTAGCTGCAAATTTTAAAAGTTGGAACGTTAAGGAAAAAACTATGCGCTTCAGAGTTGCTTAACCTGTAAAGTCAGAGTCAAGTAATAAAAGATAACGAACAGTATTCAAAATCAAAGTCCATAAAACAATACAAAATAGGAGCAGAGCAAACATGGCCCTCCGAAACATCAGAGGTCTGATCAGGTGTCATGGAGGAGTGAGCATCCCCTGCTGACCGGTCATACCCGCCGTGTGCTCCTCGTCATGCTCGGGAAATTACGGGAAAAAATCGTCGTCAATTCAGTGTATAAATAATGGACTAACAATTAAAAACGTCAGTCGGCATTTGACTCGATGATAAAATGTATTTGCGGACAAGTTCGACCATAACTCGCAACCACTCAAAAATCATTTTTTCCATTTTATACAAATACAAGTCTTATTTGTCATACATTTCCTAGTTTATACTGATTCTTTTAAGTTTGTCAAGAAGTTTTCCGAATGCATAGCAAAATTTTATTGCTACTCGCTGCTCCGTACCTTCCTCCAACGTCATGTTTTTTTCCCATAGTTACGTATTTATCTTTTAAACAGAGCGATATACATGTATTACATTACCTGACGGCATCTTAGACTCCTTTAAAACAGAAATTTTATTTCGTTTCAGCTCCATTTACTAGAGGTATCGCTACAGATACTATAAAGTGAAAATAAGTCAATTACTAAATTTTGACATTGCTCTGTGACCCCATTTTTTTACGTTCTAAATATTTGATGATTTTTATAGATGTGAAAATATGTCGGTTTTTTACTGCAATTATATGAATCTGTTGTTAAAATATGTTCCCCAAATTTGAATATAATATGACGTTGAATAAAAAAAGTTAAGACAAAGGTCTACAAACATTTTGAATGACCCTCGATTGTACAAGCCAAAAAATATAACGTCTGACTTCTGAAATTAAAATAATGAGTGTGAGATTAATAACACAGATGCAATCTTAGCTATTGTACATTTTCATAAAAACAATCCTTTATTTTGAACATGTATCATAAAAAACTTCATTTTTCAAATAGTTTTTAACACGCCAAAGAATATTCTTTAAAAAATTCTTGTCCTTCTAAGATGTGCTCATTGCTGTTCGAAGAAATATAATTCAAAAGTAAATAAGCCAATGATGACGTATTGTGTTATATTAACATTTGGAAGATAACGGGAGTTAATGAAAAAAACACTTCGTTTTATTGTGATATTTTGAATAGCAATTTCAAAATAAATATGCATGACAATTCATCTTAACTTCAGTAAAATCGATACTTAAACAACAGTAAAATATAGAGTACGTAACAGTTTGCCAATCACATTTCAGGCATTGATTAAGGTTCTGGTATATATATTTAGCAGTTATAAGTCCACTTGGCAAAATTTTACAGATTCACAAGAACGCAGCAGTTTTTTAAAGTAAAAAAAACCAATATGAACAATCTGTTTGTTATCACTTTAATTGTCGCCCTCACGGGTTTGTCAGAAGCCACAGTTTTTTCTCAGATATATACTTTGAAACATGAATTTAACGATAAAAAATCAAATAACGAACTTTTAGGAGAACATAATTCTCGTTCTTTGCCCGAGTGTGCCGCAATGTGTCAAGGCGATCGCGAGTGTTGCTTCTATGGATTTAATCCCCAGATGAAGAAATGTCGTACCCACAAAAAGATTTTTACGTCGGGGGTATTAAATGAGGTCGACTGGAGATACTACGCACATGAATGTATGTATAATTGTTATTTTTGTCTGAAAGCACCTGTGCCGATAGTAGACTACCATGATTGATCATCAATTTTGAAGCACCATTAATATGGATCATAGAAATAAACAACAAAGTCATTATGTGTCATATTAATTCAAAAGCATTCTTAAGAAATGTAGATTTAATACCCCCCCCCCTTCAAACCACTTTTATAATATATTTAAACTTTTCATTACTGAACTGATTTTTGCTTTTACCTAGCTAGTTGCTCAGGTGAGCGATGTGGCCCCTGCGCCTCTTGTTTTCTTTTAATGTCACTGGGTTATTACATGAGTTCTCTGCAAGTCCTGGAAATACAGTTTGAAAGAGAAATTCAATTTAATAATCTTTTGACAACGCAGTCTTTTCCATTCATTCATACCACGGAGACTTTTTCCCTTCTGGTGGTTCTTGACCCTGTAAAATGGTTCAGATGTCTGTATTTCAGTTTCATACAGTAAAGGTTAAAGGGAATGTAAATTATTGAATTGCTACCTCAATTTGTCGAGGTTTCCTCACCGCCAAGTAGTGAATGGGTTTATGTCGATAAAGTTACTGGTAAGAAGCGTTTTTTTCTTCAAAAGACTTAAAGGAATACTAGTAGTAAAAGAAATAGTCTTGAATTTCTTTTACACTTACACGATTCTGCAACGTTGAATATAGAAAACAAATCAACTGATAGTATACCTTAAATGATTTAAGACTTGTTTCTCATGTATTTTTTTTATTTCTTATAGAGAAATTCTTATGTTTTACGATGGGAAAATTGTAGATGGCTTTTGCTTATACATTCTGAACCTACATTTGCTTTGCAAATATAATTGAAATCTCCTTCGGCTTACTGTTTTATTACAAAATAAAGAACAGTTACTGATATCAATTATTTACTTTTAGATTTCAGAGTAAATGTACAGTATTTGAAAGTCTAAATGAATTTCAAATTTCAGTAATTGTGAATAAAAAACGTGATTTTTTCCTGGAATTAGAAAACGTTCATCAATAAGGTTCATTTCTTCTGAATAAAATTTCATTTGAATTGTACTATTTAACTGTAGAATAATCTTTTAGGTAATCCACTTTATTAAAAGTTTATATTAACCATATTGTTTAAGTATAATTATAACTTTTGGAAATACTAATTATCTAAGAATTTTGTTCAGGTTGTCAGGTTGGCAAGGACTTGAAGCCTTTTTATGAATCAAACACATGAATGAATACCTTTTACTTATCTCTTTACACATGAAATCCACACTCTGCTTAATGTTAAATAATACTTGTATTTTTCCCTAGGTTGCCCTTCCGGTTGGAGGCGTTACCAGGACCATTGTTATCTCTTTGAGCAGACGTTTTTAATCTGGAGCGAGCAAAGGTTGTTTGAAGCATTATATAATCATTTACCTAACATACAAGTCAGAAAAAAGGGACCATTTGTGGAATCAATTTGTGCGAATTAGTCTTAAATTTAACTTACACTAATACTGTAAAATGCATGTAACTTTTATTTGCTAGCAAAAATTATCCGTCAGTTTTGTGATGTACTTTGACTCATAAAAATCAATCGTCACGAACCTTTTTTTCTTTTTTTTTTTTTTTTTTTTTTTTTTTTTTTTTTTTTTTTTTTTTTTGCTTTGTATTTGATGAGAATATTTCTACCGTCGCGGTATATTTAATGAATAATTAACAGACTTCACTCAATGTTTTCTTAATGCCACAATGCTAAAATGTTCAACCATCTTTTGAACCTTTTGATTCTATTACAGACCTATTGTACTAACAACGGAGCATATCTTGTTGAAATTGACACCAAAGAGGAAGATGATTGGCTTGTTGAACAAATATCGATGCGCAATGGTGGTAAGTATTTCATCTAAATGAGTATACATTCTTGTTAAACATGTTTCACATACAGCTGTATATTACCAATATCCCCGAAATGAAATTAAAACATGCATTCTTTTTGAAAACAAATAATATACTGGTGCAAAAGAATTGCCGTACAAATATTCCTAACTACTTAGTACTTTATTCTAAGAAATCAACTGTTACATGTAATTTCTAAGAAATAATAATTCATTCTTCAAACACAGGTAAGAACGAAAATCAGTACCTTGGAGCAACTTCTCACGAACAACTTGGTGTGTGGAGATGGAGTACGGACAATGCTCTTATTTCCTATAGCAACTTCTGGCCAGGTCAACCAAACACTCATACCGTCGAGAGATGTATAGTTCTAGACTGGTATGCCACATATGGGACTTACAAATGGGGAGACACAAGATGTGAGATGACAAGAAAGTTCATATGTGAAAAGGATTTGTGAAGTGTAATATAGTTCCCATTATGAAAATGACATTATCCGTCAAAATCAATGAAACGAAACAAAATGAAATTTGATCTGAAACTTATCAAGATACGTTTACTATTCAAACTTTAGCTTAATATCTAAAAGCGATAAGAAAAAAGTACATAAATGTTTAAAAAAAATTTTTTTTAAAACTCCTTAATTTTGTCGATGAAATAAAATTCATTACTAGTGTTTGCATGACCTCTTATATAATCCTTGAACATTTTTAAAATAGGAATGATTTAGCATACTTGAATGAAAAAATAATAAAATAGTTTGATAAATACACAGGAAACATTATAAAGACAATTATAACATCCATGTTCTGTTTGATCTCTGATTAGATTGGATTAAAATATACACCTCTTAAAAAGCACACATAAATAGGACATGGAGAAATAAAGTGAAATAGGTGTAACTACATACTATACTAACCATTATTCACGTGAACGTGCGAGAAATATCCGTGAATTTCGCCATCTATATTAACTTGCGAATATTAATCGCTGCGAACGATTTATTTTATCTTGCATTTGTAGAGAATGTTTCCTTATCGCAAAAATTAATCGTCGCGGATTAATTTCAACTGACGAATCGCAAATAAAAGATGACCCTAAAAATAGTTGGTTTACAGTATTAGTGTTTTTAATACAGTGCAATTCATTCAGGTCAAGCCGTGAAACAAAGTTGAAATATCAGTCTTTTACTGAAAAAATGAGGGCTGTTCAATAAATAATGTCCTGAACTGTTAGACATACAATACAGATATCATATGACGTTAAGCTTGACTTTTTCGCATTATTGAATCTTTTATGAATTTATAACAATTTTTGTGACCACTTTTCATCAAATAGTTTCATTGTGAGAAGCTGGAAAACAAGGGTTATTCGAGACACTGCGTGTAAAATGAATGGTAAAGAATCAGTAAACTAGAGTGAAAATAAACGCTTCATTCAAGCTGCTGTAAAACACGTTAAGAATCCCAAAGAAACATTCAATGAAATATGTAACATTTACCAATGTCTGTTTTATAGACAAATGAGCAGATGGATTTAATTTTTTATAGTGGGCATCAAAAATGGGTATCGTCCTTGCCAACAAAAATTATAATAATTCATGTACTGTTTGCCAATTTTCAACAAACAATCACTGATGATGTATGATTGACTTTATGACACATAGAAAATTTGATGGACATCATATCGGGAGTAGTTCACACCTGTTTAATCAAACGTTTGACAGTAAAAAAGCTTAGTACTCAAAGGTCACCCTATGTTTTGAAAATGAGTGAAAATGACAGCGTGTAAGAATACCTAAACAATTATCTTAAAAAATGAAAAATTGTAGTTATCCAAGCTTGTTTGAAATTCAAACAGATAATAATGAAACCTGAATTTATTACTTAAAACCCTTAAAACAAAATTTACAAAAAGATGTACTTAACAAAAACAGCAAAGGTCTGAGAAGAGCAAAGAATTGCAAGAGCACGAAGACAGTTTTATATGCAATTTTCTTAAATATTAGTGGTCTTGTTGTTAAATTTCGTATTCGGGGAGGCAGTTTAATTTTTGGAAGAGTCTAGAAAGCAAATTTTTTTGCCAAAAAATCGAAAGGTTAATGAGAGGAAGGAATCAGAATCAGGAATCCAATACATTAAATTTCTTCATGACAGCCTCCAAACCCGCAAGTCATGAAGTGTAAAGGAGTTTGGGATAAACAGAAAGTGAATTTGTTTTACACTAACAATATTCGCTAGATCTTTCGCCTTTTGACTTGTTTCATTTTCTAAACTTTTCACAACGAAGAAACTCCAGGAAAAAAACATGGGTCTACCCAAAAATGAGTTCCAGAAGCAATTAGAAATTTGATAAATATTTGATAAAAAGAATTATCGACATGCCCATGGGTTTTAATTGATAGAGAATAGTTAAGCTAAATTATTAAGACTAAATCATTGAAAAGCGTCTTTTGCCCAGACAAATTGAACATATGTAGTTAAAAAAAATTGATAAAACAATATTATCTTAGATAATAGAATTTTGCCGCAGTAATCTGTTAAATTTCACATGGATATCCCGCATATCTCAGCACAAAAATCGCAGACGCAATTATTATATAACCTTTCATTGCGAAATTGCAAGCCATGAAGTTTCTTGGAAGAGTTATAAGAAACATTTTTGTTAGCCTGGTAGTTCGGTGGGAAAAAAATTCAACCAACCTTTTTTGGGTTTTGGTTTTGTATCATTTTGCATTCTAGTTAAAATTTGTATTTTTCTAAGAACTTTTGAGGTTGATATATTATTATTTTAGCTTCTTTGTTAAATTAAATCGAATAAAACGTTTAAACGTGTACGTGTTTTATATTATAGAAATGGCATATTTATAGTCATATTAGTACATGTAGGTCTTTTGAAGAAAAAAAACGAATTTCATATCTTAAAATGTTGCGAAAGCGTATCAGAGAGGCAATTCATGAAAGCGTAAAAAGCGTTATGAGAAATATATGAAGATCACGAACAGTATTCAATCTCAACAAGAGGCCCACGGGCTTTATAGGTCACCTGAGCATTATGCAACAATTTTCCAGTTATTGAATTTGATTCATGTTTTAAGCCAGATGCTATATGACATTCACAATTTTGAAAGAGGCGTGTATTGATCATCATAAACATTAGCAGTTGCTTAGATGAATACCCATATCAATAGGGGAACACAAATGCATTCCAACTAACCAGTAGTGCTGTGCTACCCTAGGTCCAACATCTGTTCATTTTTTCACACCCCGACCCGCTTTGAAATTCACATATCTCAGCACAGTTAGGGCCCTTGCCAATTATGCTCTTTTATCGCAGATGCAATTATTATATAACCTTTCATTGCAAAATTGCCAACCATGTTTTCTTAAAAGGCTCATCATAAAGAGTTATAATACCTCCTTTTTAAGAAACCATATATCTTTGTTTTTTAACACCAGTTGCATAAAATTCACAATTTTGGTTACTCTTGCTCATCATAACTGGTAGTTTATTTAATACCTCAGAGTAGAAGATTTTCAAAGAAAAAAATTCAACCTGGGGCCATAAAATTCACTTTTTAGGGTTTTGGTTTTGTATCATTTTGCATTCTAGTTAAAATTTGTATTTTTCTAAGAACTTTTGAGGTTGATATATTATTATTTCAGCTTCTTTGTTCAATTAAATCGAATAAAACGTTTAAACGTGAAGATTTCCAAAGAAACGTGTTTCACTATATATTATAGAAATAGCCATAAAATTCACAATATTTATAGTCTATGTACTTATTTGGTTTCTTTTCAGGAAGAAAAAAAAACGAATTTCATATCTTAAAATGTTGCGAAAGCGTATCAGAGAGGCAATTCATGAAAGCGTGAAAAGCGTTATGAGAAATATATGAAGATAACGAACAGTATTCAATCTCAAAAATCCATAAAAATACAAAATAGGAGCAGAGCAACACGTACCTCCAAAACATCAGAGGTGATATCAGGTGTCATGGAGGAGTGAACATCCCCTGCCGACCGGTCATACCCACCATGTGCTCTTTCTCATGATCCGGAAATAACGGAAAAATCCGTCGTCAATTTATGTAAAAATAATGCACTAACAATAAGTATGAAACACATCAGTCAGCATTTGACTCAATAATATATTGTATTTGCTAACAAGGTCATTGTATCAACCATAGAACTCTCGAAATGAAGATTCTAAACTAGACTGCTAAAATTCTTATTTCATCATCTTGTTTGTTTGATTAAAGTAGTACAAAACTTCCATGAAATAAATTTATTTGAATTGTATTATGTTTGTGGTATGCCTTTTAGTCAAGATTTTTCAAAAATGCTGTTTGCTCTTTTGCTTTTTTTTTTGTATATGATTTGAGTTTTGCAAATCCAAAAATAATAAACAAAAAACACAAACAGCGCATACCATAGCAATAATAAACATATTTAATAGTTGACACGTCGCGGAAGTTTGGTGGAAGAATAATCAATTCATTTATTCGAAATCCTGGCTTAGATTCTCGTTTCCGGTGTTTCTGTTAATGTGTTTTGATTAGTAATTTGAAAGATGCTTTAAAACATGCTTTACGCCTAAGTTGATGAAACAAGGAAACCTACCATTCGTTTAGGGACATTTTGCAGGTTCTTTGTTCGATATTTATAATAATTTTGTCAGCAAATCCAAGCTATCATAATGTCAATTATGTACCATCAATAACGTTTTTTCTACACAAATTATTTGTCAGGGCATTATTCTCAAACTGGTTGTCCAAGAATTTATTCTTTTTACCGATTTTGAAAAAAAAGCGCATGGTATGAAATACCGGTCAGCAGGGAGTGCTTACTTCTCCATGACATATAGACCAGCCTTGATGATATATTTAGAGCTAGGCCCGTGGTTGCGCTGGTCCTGTTTTGTATTATTCAATAGTTTGAGCATGATTTATTGTTCGTTATCTTAATATTTCTTTACATGAATTCTTAACTTTAGAAATAGTTGAATCTTGAAAAATAAAAACAAACTTTTCCATTTTCCTAAAAAATCATAACATTTGTGTAATAAAGGATGTTATAATAAATAGCAAAGGAGTATGAAATATACCAGAGGCCTGTTCAACAGAGCGAGCGCTCGCGAACATTTCTGTTGGAACTTTGGCGAGCGCTTGCGAATGTTGAACAGGCCTCGGCTCGGGAAAATATTTCAATCCGTATGCACATATTTATGGTTAGAAAGCAATATTGTATAATTACACGTTTGTCATAATTTAAAAAAAATATGTTCAAAATAACATTATCGCATCGAAGTATTGGTTGGTGATCAACAATTGCGCATTGCTTGAATGCAGGAAAGGAGAAAGAAAAGGGTCGAAAATGCTTTCAATGGTGAATGAAACATCTCGATAAAACGAAGAGTATTCATGATCAAAAGTCCATCAAAAACTCGGACCTCCAAAACATCAGAGATGGGACATGGTGCCATGGAGGAGTGAGCATCCCCTGCCGACCGGTCACACCCGCCGCCGTGTGCTCCTTGTTATGATAGGAAAATAACGGAAATATGATTCGTCAATTCAGTGTACAGTGTACTTGTATAAATAATGACATAACAAAAAGTATGAAAAACGTCAGTAAACATTTGACTCGATGATAAATTGTATTTGCTCGCAAGGTCATTGTATCGACTGTAGAACTTACGAAATGATGACAGTAAACGAGACTACTGACATTCTTGTTTCATCAATTTTTTTGTCAATAATTTACCTCGTTTTAGAAATTGTACACAGTTACGTAGAGCATGCTCTTGCATATCGAATTAACTGAGAGATAATAAAACTCCGCATGCAGGTGATGAAAGTATATTGCTGCATAAGTATGGGAAGTTGAGGATTGAAAAGTTAATCATCACTTTTATCATACATCTTGGTTGTTGATTACCACAACTAAGGTCTTTTTCCAGTTAAATATCAAAATATGAAACAGATGTGTCAGACACTGTGGAATAATTATCTCAAGCTCACCAGGATATATAATATCAACATATATTAAATGGAAATTGTCATTGGTATTTGACAATACGTCCTCGATATCTTTTAAAATTAATGTCCTAAATTTCTCCAACATTTTAAGATATTTTATAAAATCGTAAACTATCCATCAAATACTGTCAGGGTTCTTGTCATAAAACAAATTAAGGGAAGTAATTTTAAGTCAATCCATACCTCTGGGTTATATTTAAAGTAACATCCCTCTACTTATCCCTGTCGAAACGATGGTAGAATTTGATTCATTAGGCAAATAATTAAAATTCTCACAAAAATAAATTAAGTCTTTTGCATTGCAAACATAACGTAAGTGTTCGATTTACTTGAGTAATCAAATACGATTCTGTCCCCCTAAAATGATTCAAGAAATAAATTAGATGAAAGAGATGTAATTGTTTCATTTCAAGATATTAATAACATTTGCGATGTCTTTCCTTATATAACAAAACAAAATTCAATTTTCAATGACATGCAGTTGATCACATGATCAGACATTTTTCCGACTGGAAAGAAAACTGCACTAGCCATTTGGAAAGTCTCGATTGGGACATCACATGACGTCGTAGGTACGTTATATTACGTTATATTGCAATTCCATAGCAAAGTCTAAATACAAGCTTTAATAAGAATAAAAAAAATAATAAATACAATTTTTACAAGCTAATAATCCAATACACTGTATATATCAACCTAAAGATTGTCATTATTGAGTCATTATATTTCTGTGGATAGACTAACAATGTAATATTTTTAGAAAACTTAAAATTGTTATTATATCTTGTACAATATTGATTTATTTTTGAAAACTTATTAAGTTATTCTCACTTTCTTAACTTGATTCTGATAAGGCTGAGAAACAAAATGAAATTTCTATTAGTTCAACAGCACTGGCATAAAAAATGGAATGCATTTTTCTTTTTTTAAAGAGACTCTCAATTTTTTTTAATATATACCCAGACGTTAATTTAAACATAGAGGTTGCAAAATCGTGAAAATTTCCGTAGAGATGAAAGGGGTATTACAAATCCATTTTTAAAAGATAAATGTTTCTCATTTCCGCAAGGAAAACTATATATCTATAGGATACATTGTTTTTTTTTACAAGGAAGATGCATGGAAATAGAAATACAAAACAAAAATATTTTTTAAAACGTTGAGGAAGATTCCATTAAGAAATTCTGCTTTACTAATTAACCACTTCTATTTTCAATTATCAATTTAGGGAGGTACTTTTAAAAGGAAATTGTCATATGGATTGTCATAAGGATTCATATAAACAACAATATTCATAATCAGGGTATAATTTTAATTGCAATTAATATGGTTTCTTCAGGGAAGGAGGAAATGCAATTCAATAAAGAGATAACAAAAAAATATTCATCTAATTATCGTGTTTCCTGTCAAATATTTCCAGGCATTTCTGAAACTCAGTTAAAAATAGTCTCCTAACCAAAGCATTCATTTTAACACATGGAGACAAAACCTATTGACGATGAGTGTTAAAATGTAAATGATATATTTTCGAAATTATTAATACTTATTAAGCAAATTATTTACATGACATTTGTACATAAGTATTCGTGCATGAAACATATGGAGATAACGAATTAACAGTATTCATGATCATTCTTTATAGCATTGCATTCTTTATCTCTTTATTCTGAGAATTTCATATAATTTGCACAATACGGATTCATATAAGCTTTAAGTGTGTGAAAAAAATGAACTGATTCAAATCAGTTTCAACAGGAAATGGTGAACAAGCATATATATGATCTTTTCATTTATTTAACACTTTGAAGTGACTTTGATTGAAATGACATAAAAACATATTTTTTATAAACATTTGCACAGTATTGACATTTCAAGTACACCTACATTTAAATGAAAATTTTAGTACATGCACATATGATTGTGTCGGATGTATAAAAGTGTTAAGGATTTATGGACATTTTTTCTATTTAATCCAAGTCCAAAGCTTTAGATAACTCTTCCCAAAATTTTTCCATATTTTCTTCCGTCTCTGGCCAGCTCATACTTATAATAGACCACCAAATATATTTAAGATCCTTGGATAATTTTTCTATGGAAATGCCGTCTTTAATTATCACAACTATGGATTTTTCTCTGTGATTGTGAAAGGCATGGGTAACTACCATCTGAACGGCATGGGAGTTCCATCCACTACCAAGGAAGTTTTCAGTGATGACGATTATAACTTTCCGGCTTTCATCAATGCACTGTAGGAGTTGCTTAGCTTTTGATCTACCTGGTATAAAGTCTTCGTCCGGTAAGCTAATCTCAAAGCCTAAACGTTTCAATTCCTTGTAGAGAGTTGTAGATACCAGCTCAAAGTCCTCTTCTGCGTATGAAACAAACGCATCAAACCGGAATTTTTTTGTATTAACCACGTGTATGATGCCATTCCATCTACTACGCAGGCGCAGAATGACATAATCAATATGAACACGATATTTTTTCATAAATACTGTAAGCAATATCGTGGTGAGAATAAGGACCAACACAACAGAAGACCATATCAGCCATAAGGTTGCATGACATTCCTTTTCAAATTTTTTAAATGATTTTTCCTGAAAAAAATCTTTCATTTACACTTGTTCGCCATTGCAGTGGGTAGAGCTAAGATCTCCAAATATGAAACGATTTTCTCTCATGCGTTTGAGAGAGGAAAGATGCGCACATTCACAGTTAATTGGGTTTCCTTCGATAAGTAATTGTAAATCTTTATTCAATGTTAATAAATTTTCGATGTCAGATTTAGCAAAGAATGATATTTTATTGTGACGCAAGTTTAATTCTTCAAGCCTTTGTAAATGAGAGACGGGAATTTTTGAAAGTTCGTTGTGCTCAAGATTTAAACTAGAAAGAGAACGTTTTTGGTCTTCAAAAATGGTATGCGGCAAATTGTATATTGAATTATTACTGAAATCAACAATTTTTAGCCTTTTTAGCCCAATAAAAAGTTGTCCCATTCTTGAATTATCGAGGCCAAGTCTTGCATTTGTTGCAAAAAAAATTCCAGTTTTTTGGCAAAAAGTAATATTCGAAAGTTCATTTCACTACAGTTGTTATCAGATATGTCAAGAATTTCTAACGAGGATGTCTGTAAAGAAGCTATACTTTTGAAAGGCAAACATGTGTGTGTTAGGTATAATTCTTTTAAACTGTTACCACATATTGTTAAATTTATGTTATCCCAAAAATCAGGAGACCCACGATGAAAATTATTAACATCTCTTATAACTTTCAAATGGTTTGACAGATTTAAGGTAACATTAATCCTCTTCGTGAAATTTATACGATAGAATTCACTTACATGTAAGTTAAATATTTTACCATCATCACAATGTTTATTATTATTATTGCTGATATTTAGAGAATGTAATCTTGGATATCGTGTGAGAAGATCAATTCCAATTTCGAGTTTAAAGAAATGAATTCTATTTTTAGATATGTCAAAGTACTCCACGCATTGACCCATTCGTGTATTTAAGGGGTTGTATGTTATTCCATCTATCCCGTTTGAACTAAGGTCGACCTTTTTGGCACATATATTAAACAAATATTTACAATTCTTTTCATTTAGAAATACTGCCTTTTCTTTTATAATAATTGAATTCCTGTTAAAAATAATATATTCCATTGTTCTATTCTGAAGGCATTTTAAGGAAAGTAAGGCAGCGGTCATATCACATAATCCACCAAACTCAATTTGGACACCTTTCAGAAATGGAAATGAGCAAAATATTTCTTCCTTTATATCACAAAACACCATGTTCCGGAAAGGCAATTCCAAGTAATATATAGGAGAGTTGGACAAACCGACAAATGTGGTGTTAGATGGAATTTTGAATTTTCTGGACGCAGGTCTACACTTTTCAATTGTATTAACCTTTTAAATGACCCTTTAAACTGAAACCCTTCGAACACCCCTATTGTTAAATCTTCCAAATTCTGTATTCTGGAGATTTCAATATCTGGATACCGTATAGCGGGATAAAAAAAAAAAAAAATATTTTAATGCTAATAATAAAAAAATAATAATAATAAATAAATAAATAAATAAAAAATTGGCTAATTTATAGCGTGTTGATGGAAGTCCAAATATAAAATTTATATATATATATATATATATTCAGTAGCTTTCTGAGTGTTCATTTGCAAAGAGCTGCCACAACTCTGTGTCCGCTAAAATAAATTACGCTTAAATTATTAGCATACCTGTAAGCAGGCAAAACGCCAAATTTTACACCCGCCAAGAAAACCCGCTATACGGTATCCCCCATCTTCAAATCCATTGTTATTTATACGTAAAATTTTAAGTATATTGATTTGCCACATTTAACACCAAAAATTTGAAAAATGATAGAGATTTAAATGTGCCAACCCAAAAAAGGTAGAAAAATTGACAATTTTCTCAATTTGCAATTAGAAAGGTCTAGAACACACAAATTTCTCATTGATTCAAAAGCGGATTTTGTGATGACTTTAAGTTGATTGTCCTGTAGATAGAGAGCTGTGACACGTTGCAACAATTTTATACTGCTGTTAGCAAATGTTTCAGTGGATATCATGGTAAAATCGTTTTTGGAGAGGTCTAACGCCAAGCTATTATATTTAGATTCATTTGGAATACCCTTCGGTATTGTTTGAATGTTCAGTTGACTGCAATTCCATAACCATCCTTGATTCTCACATTCTTCTTTGTAAGGCGTTAAGGTACACAAATTAGAATTGGTTTGTTCGGCAATATCTAAATCGAGAACAAAAATCTACATTTTGAATATTAACAAACATACAAGGTATAGAATACATTAATGAATCGAGATATTATTTTAAAAAAGACCTTCTATATAGTATGCTTAATAAGCACGAAGTATAAATCGAGAATGTGGATATATAAACAAAACAAACGAGAAATAAGACTTACTGAAGATTTGATAAATCACAAGAAGACTTTTGACGAAATTAATATAAACCATCAGGGCAATCGACGTGTCAAGAGCTCCTTCTTCTCGTGAAAATGTCTGGTCTTGTATCGAACTCTATTGGCAAAGCTGGACAAACGATTAAATATGAATTACTAAGTATATAAGGTTGGATTATAGCTTTTCACTCTTTAATACTATCACAAAGAATGTACAAATACGGATAACAATTACCATTCCACAAAAATAAGTGACAGACACTCGATAATTTGAGATGTTCTTCAATAAAGTAAAATATTGTACAATTTTATAATATACATGTAAGTTGCTTGCAACATTATTAACATTGTGTATAATTTCCGTTTTGTACAAGTCAATTTGCAATTAATTGAAGACGAGGATTATAGGTCTTCCTTTCCAAAAAAGATATTTCAGAGAATTTGTGACCCCCGCTTCTGCGTCTTCTTTAGGTTCAGGGAGTTGTTATGTACAATTAAATTGAACGTTATAAAGGCTACTAGAGGTATCACGTGGAAACTATAGTGTTATAGGAAGACAGAACTACAGCGGACCTCAATATTAATGTTTTCTTTATATATATAATTAGGCCATAGGGAGTTGTCATGTAACAGTTCACAGCAATTTCAAAAGGGAGTTATGTAACATTTCACTGCAAACATAAAAGGGAGATGTCATATGAAATTTCACTGCATATTGTACAGGGAGTTAAAGTGTAAAATTTCATTATAAAAGCTGAACAGAGCAGCATTCATGCAATATTTTTTTTTAATTTAACCGAGAAAACATATCTTTAAAAATTGACACAAACTTTCGAATTCATAACCGTTTGACACATTAAATTTCAATTTCATTTTTGTACTTTTTTAAAACATTCGTACTGAAAAGAATACTGCTGATTTCGTTATTTTGCGAAAGCAGGGGGACAACATAGACAACTTTGTTTAACAATACTCTTGTAAAGTATTAATAATTTTTCATATTGTTCTGTGTATAGATTTAACAAAGAAAAAAGACTATATAAGTCCTTCAAAAAAAAAACGTCATAAAAGCCGACTTAATCATTTTTTTCTTTGAGAAATGAGCAGCAATTCGATGGTTAATTATGAATCTAGACTACACATGCCACAAACTTTGTTAACATTTTGAAATAGTAATTCCAAAATTTCAAAAGTATTGTGTTATAAATTTCATATGTCATTTTCATGTGATTATTTAATTTAATTGCACTCCTACCTTTAGAAAGAAAGCGCAACTTACCTCCATATATTTTCAGGATGTAGACCGAGAAAATACTCGTGTTGAACCGAAAGAAATAAACTCTCTTTTAATTGTATTCTTTAATTATAAATGGTTTCTTCAAATTTCTCCTTTATTTATAGATAATTCATAAACATTATGAGTCAAAGGTTTCATCATCAGGAAAGGGAAATGCTTTTGATAAAATTTATTGTCCTTTTTCCCATTGAAAATTAATTTTTGCCTGTACTTCCCTGAAAATTTTTATTTTAGTATGTCTTTGATATGAGAAAAACGAACAGTTTTGTGCTTACTTGCGATCTAAATCGCCCTCCGTTTGATGCAAAAATGTATATGCCCATACAAGAAGTGAACTCAAAGGGGCCAACACTATGGATGTTACTCAATTTTTTTTTATCGTTTTGGGGGGTTCTAGTATTTTGATTTTTGTTTTCAGAGTTTTATATCTAGCAATTTACTTGGCATAGATATAAAGGTGACAAGAATATTTTATAAAATGTGCGAATGACAAACATTCATCATCGTCGGAATTCCATTTACTGTGAAATCACAAAGTTTCGTAGGGGTTTAATTTTCGTTGTTTTCCAGGTATGAAGAGACCCATGAATTCATGTCCACGAAATGTAAAATGTTACATTCAACTACTCAACAATTCTTCATCCACGAAATCAAATTCCTACGAACCAAGAGTTTTTACTCAAACCACGAAAATTTGATCCCATGAAAATATGTGATTTTACAGTAAATTAATTAAAAAATTATTTAAAAATTTAATCTAAAAAATACGATGTATGAGAAAATTAAACGCGGACCTAAAATAGTCGTGAAACGACAGTGAGCTATTTGTCAGTATTGGGTATATTAAAAAAAAATTGCTTATTCATAACCAGTGTAACATGGCCCTCCAGTTTTAGCCCTACTATATAGTACTATACGAATAAACATCGGGCTCGGGGACATCGAAGTCCCCTACCCTGGGATTTGAAATTTTGAGGGTGACGTACGTGGGGTCAGCTACCACTTCTATGAAAAAATGGTGATGGTACCATCTCTAGTTTCCGAGATATGGCCCTCCAGTTTTTAGCCCTACTATCTAGTACTAAACAAATAAACATCGGGCTCGGGGAAATCGAAGTCCCCTACCCTGGGGTCTGAAATTTTGAGGGTGGGGTACTAGGGGGTCAGCTACCACTTCTTTGAAAAAATGGTGATGGTACCATCTCTAGTTTCCGAGATATGGCCCTCTCGGCCCCTTTCCGAGATATTGTCGCCGAGCCCGATGTTTATTCATTTGGTATTTTATAGTAGGGCTAAAAACTGGAGTATAACACAAAAAATCCATCTTTTCCAACAGCACTGATATTGTTTGTTTGTTCTCCCCGTAAGATGCTGTGATGATTTTCAAAATCCAAGTTTAAAAGTCCTGAATTCTGGAGTGCTCGCCTGATACAATGCAAGCGATAAATTTTATTTTCCGAAGGGGATGTACCTCGTCTGTGTGAGTCATTGTCAACAAGTCCTTGTGCCGAGGTAGCCTGGTTGGAATAGAAACAATAGCAGACACTACTAACAGAAACCATATTCATGTTTTCCACAATGGAATTATGATAATGGCTTCTTTGACACAATCATTTGGTCCTCCAAGAAAGCTTAGAAGTATCACAGATTTTAAAGTTGTGTGTAATGGTCACATTATATAAATGGTGCCTGTTTTGAAGGGTAACATTTGAAATTGACACCCCAAGGAAAACCATTGTCAACCGACGCGTCAGCGGAGGTTGACAATGGTTTTCCGAGGGGTGTCAATTTCAAATGTTACCCTCCAAAACAGGCACCATTTATTTTATTATACTGAATGTCTTATTGATTTAGGACGTCAGCAAAAAGAAACCGTCGATCGTCTTTACGTTCATGTATAGAAAGCTTTCACACTCACCGGTTCACTAATCTCCTTATTGTTTGTTTGATACTCGAATTAGAGTCATTTATCATATAAAGTTTCGTTATTTCTGGCTTGCAAGCATGTTTCCTACACTCGCAAGCATGTATCGTCTGTCGTTTGTTGTTTTCAAGTAAGCTATATCGGACGCAAGCTTTTATTGACGTCAAGTTAATTCCGGTTCTTTCAAACGCGCAACTGACGTTTTGAGAATTCTACGGTGAACCGTACGCGCATAATTTCCACGCATGTGGCATTACCGTTGTGTTACCCGTAGTCACGTGTGTTGCTAAGGCTCAGGGTAATCGAACGGATTGTTAACTGCGTCTAAACCAATCAGATTTTAGTATTTAACATGAAAGTATAATAATATTAAAGGTTCTGACAGTGTTAAGTATTTAGGAATCTGTATCGACAAGTTTCTTTCATGTGAAAATATTGTTTTAAGTATCATACAGAAAGTTGGTGCTAGACTTAAGTTTTTATATAGAAATGCATCGTGTCTTAGTACACAGTCTAGAAAGACTTTATGTTCTGCCTTGATACAATGTTATTTTGACTATGCCTGTTCTTCTTGGTATTGTGGAATAAACAAGCAACTTAAACACAGATTACAAGTAACCCAGAACAAAGTAGTACGGTTCATTTTAAACCTTAGTCCTAGAGAGAGTATTTCTAACAATATTTTAAACTCTCTAAATATGTTAAGAGTGGAGGATAGAGCTAAACAATTAAGATTAAATCATGTTTTTCATATATATCACGGTAATGCACCAGCTTACCTCCATGATCATTTTGTATTAAATAATAATATCACAAGAAGTGCAACAAATAAGAATTTTATTATACCAAAGATAAAAGGGAAAGAGTCTTCATGTTTTTTTCTATAATGCTATCAAAGATTGGAATACATTGCCACTGGTGATCAAAGAAGTGATAACAAACAAAGCTTTAAGAAAGCGGTAAGATCTTTTTTATCTACAAATGCTAGTGTTACTACATAAAAAGCTTGTCTAATTTTATCGTTTATTTACTATTTTAGTATTATAAGCATTTTGTGATAATTATAAAGATAAAACTGTGCTACTGTAAACATGTCATTTTTCAAAGCATTATGCTATACTCATAAAAGTACCTGCCTAAATTCCAATGTTTATGTAATTTTGTTATTTTTGTTTACTAACATGGCTATTATTTGAGGACCCCATTTGAAATAAGCTTTTTTAAAAAGGCTTTTATGGGCTATCCTTAGGTAATATCTATCATCTGTATGACATGCAATTTATTTAATAATTACATTTTATGTTAAATTAGATCTTCTTTAAGTAGCGTAGTGCTGAGATTATGAGTGTGGTTTTTTTTTCTAGTAGTATGCTAGTCTGTAATGTTTTAATATGTGAATCATGACATTCTGTGATATTTTTACCTGAATAAAATGAAATGAAATGAAATACCGTATAAAATGGGTAGCTATTAAATTCATTCCTTAAATGAAACAACTGTTGTATTATCAGCTTGAAACAGATATGCTTTGAAGAAAACTTCTTGAAAAAAAATTTTAGTGCAAAAAATATTGCAAGAAGTTCCAAAAACTTAATAAGGAATTTCACTTCTACACATGTCTATCTAACTCCTGTCATTTTATTTTGAAATCTTGCACCCCATCCTTTTAATG
>NW_026930972.1:0-46940 GCF_032062105.1 Saccostrea cuccullata
AAAGAAAAACTAAAAAAAATCTAATTATGAAATAAGTTTTAATTTAAGCTATGGATGAAAGGTATACATATAGTTTATATTTGTTTGGTCCAAAAACTAATTTTGAAAAAAATCTACTTTTGATCTTTTAATTTTGAGATTCTCAATTTACTCTTTATTCAGATCTCTAAATTAGAAGTCTTGCTACATGTATATACCAGAGATCTTTTTAAGACGTATTCCCTTCTTTTTTTCCCAAATCCACGAACATTAGTCAATTCACAATATTATTACTCTATTTAAAATGTCACAATTTGAAAGACGATTGCTGTCAAATTTTGCACTGCAAGTTACGTGTATGCTGCAATTTTATGTTTATTAATTATGGAAATGATATTTTTTACAAAAATATATCAGTATCATTAGAACAAACTAATGTTTGAGTGAACTGAGGAATGTTGTCACTGACAGCACTGAAATTAATAGAAAAAAAGCGATTTCAATGAAATCCATAAGAATAGGAATGAACGTTCATTGATCGTTTCTTACAAAAGGTGCAATAAAATATTTCTCTATAAATATTCATACTGAGGAGAATTTAACGTTTCATGGATTTATTTTCACCTAGGTAGACAGAAAAACGCAGGTTATTATTTCTAAATGAACACAATAACGTTCTTGGGAAATGATTCTGTCGACGAAATAATGGGACAAGGAGTGATGGAAATGAAATTAATGGAGAGAAAAGTAGCCACAATCACCCACTTTCTCTCGTCTCTGATTGTTTCTTCGTCTGGAAAATATATTCAATAATGGCCATGCAGTGACAGAAACAAATTGAAAAATTATATCATCAGGTCTATGGGGACAATGAGTGATGAATATTCAAGCAGTTCATTTTTCGCTAATGATTCGACAAATGGTCATCTGTTTTAACCTTAATGTTTTCCCCGATCCTCATCCGTCTTTGTGACGGGTTCCTGTTGGTTTCATTCATCGGTCACAATTTATTGACACAAATTATGAAAAAAAACCTCCATATACCGGTATTCATCGGAGACACATAAAAGTGTGTATTGTCCAAATGATTAGAAAGAAGTTTATGGAGGAGTCAAAATCTAGTCCAAGGACCATGAAACAGACCTAAATTATTTTTTTTAAAAGCCTTCTAAAGAGTCCATTCATTATTAGGCCATTATTTTAACACTGAATTGTTGAAGGACTTTCAGTTATTTCCTTATTTTCTGATCATGACAAGGAGCACACATCAGCTAGGTGTGACCGGTCGGCAGGGGATGGTTCCTCCTCCATGGCACCTGATTCTACCAATGATGTTATAGAGGTCCATGTTTGTTCTCCTTCTGTTTGTATACTAGTAATCGTTTGATACCTTGGTAGGACTTTTGAGCTTGAATACTGCTCGTTATCTCGATATACGAGTATTTTATGCATATTAATCCATCTCTTTAAAATAATTGAATTAAGTCAATAGCTTTATTCATATTAATTTGAGTAAAAAGGTTTATCTGCAAAATTACATGCATGTCTTGAAAACCCACTCTTTTGTAAAACACTCCTCCGTGGCACCTGATCTATTTTCTGATTTTTGGAGGTCTGTGTTTGCCTTGCTTCAATTTTGTATTGAATGGACTTTTGATCTTGAATACCGTTCCTTATCTTCATATATTCCATGGCTTAGATATTAAATCCTGCTTAATATGGGATATGTGTTTACAAATGATAATAAAATTCACAGAATCAAACCAGAGGACCTCCACTGCATGGCATACATTTTTCATCTCTGTATGCGCATCTTTTCGAATAGAATTAAAATTGCAGGGGCAAAATCTTCAGGAATATATGTTGCTTTTATTAATTTCTTGGATATATATTACCACAACAGAAAACATTAACAAAAAATACCCTTTTTTATTTGAGGGACAAAAAGTACAATCTTCGAGCAAAAGAATGTTACTTTTTTCGTAGAGAGTATTTTTTTTGAAAGGAGAACATTCCGATTCCACTTTATAAAAATGTGTAAATTACCCATTTTGAAATGTAAGTTAGTTTTATTAAAAATTGTTGTTCACAAGTTTCAAATGATAACCAAATTCTTCAACCATGACGCTAAACAGTGGTTTTATCGACACATATAATTATGCATACCGAAAACTTGTTTGTTTTTATGAGATTAACGACTAGCTTTGTACTTGGATTCATATATACAGATCTACATGAAGTTGTGTTTTTATAGGAATACAAACCGCTAAATTCATATTTGTAATGGAATGCCCCTGATTAAACTCTTGTAAACATCATGAAATAGGTGATTTAGTATACATTGAAACACAGAAGATGAAATCGGCCTTTAATATTTGAACTTTTATAAGAGTTATGCTTATTGTTCGTTTTTGTTTCGAACGTAAAGTACACGTACTTTATAAGCTAAGAAACTATGTACCGTTTTTCTCCCGGAGTGCATTTTTATAATTCACAGTTTAATTGAAATCATTCTTGGACCTATTATCCAATACATGTATCATATGTTATGATTTCATTAGTTAAAACCTTCTGTTTCATTTGTTATTTATCTTTTTAACAAATTTAGTGATACGTCTTTTGTTTAGAGTTCTTCCTCTATGCCTAATAATATCCTGGAAAATTGGCACTAATTCCAATACCGTTAATTAACTTTAAACTTTAAATTGATAATAAAAAATCACTTCTAATGTTTTTTTTGTGCTAAAGAAAGCAGACATTTTAAACAAATTTTAACCTTATTAGAATTGATTGCGTTTTCGTTCTAAGAATTTCTCATTCTTTTCTATAGAAAATGGTAGAAGAATAATACGATTCTCGTATTCTTGGTGTTAAAGATGTATTGAAACATAAGAAATAGAATGACAATTTAAAACAATTTTTTACCGTATATTTTTTTTTAGGGATGTCAACGAATAGTCGACTATTCGACTGTTAGTCGAATGGATCGACGATCGAATAATGAAACAACATTCGAATATTAAATAAATGCAGGGGGTGATAATGAAATTTTTATCTCAAAATTGAAAAAGGGTCCTGCCTCAAACTATACAGCTGTATAGTGTAGGTCCTCCGACGAATAAGAGCTCAAACACAGTCACAGTATATAAATAATTTTCCACATTGTACATATGGAAAATACAGTAATTACATACCGCGATAATTATTTCTCAATCGCTGACTTTTTTGTTATTGTACGTTGTAAATTATGCGACGCTATACTGGACTATGAAAATTATTTAATTGACTTGTACTAATTATATCTATAAACTCTAGGAATTTCAAATGCTTAGGAACGCACAATATTTGCATAGCCGTGAAGTTTTTAAGTTCGATAATTATTAACACAATAATCTTACATAAAATACATTTTGATATATAGCTTGGGCAATCATTAATTGAACAAACAGTATTTATCATTTTCATCGGAGGTGTGGATAGTGTGTGTTTACAATTCCCCATTTTTTTCAATTTTCCAATTTATTCTAATTAATAAGGTTTCAAAAATACTATGCAATAAAAAAAATAATAAATGCTCCGAATAGTCGACTATCGTTCGAATAATGCAATCGATTGTTCGACTACAGAAAACTAATATTTTGACATCCCTAATTTTTTTTCAAATAAATTTTTATTAATCAAAAACAGAGGGAGATAACGTATTTGGTATGAATATTCACTGACTTGAATATGATGGCGTAATTAAAAGTTCCATAGTAAATCAAAGTATAAAAGTATTTATTCTAGTTAACTACATGTCTGTTTAGTAAACTATAGTTAACTGAAGTAAATGTTTGATAGGGTACTCTCTCTCTCTCTCTCTCTCGTTTTTTGGTAAAATCATGAAAAAAAACAATAAATCATAAAAGAAAGAATTTTTCATGATTTTGAACTAATGATTGCAAAACAAATGATGGGTTGAGGATCACCATTTGGCATTTGCCCACAATAAGACGGAATATATCATGACATGAGCAGTACATTTACATTTAAAATACATCTTAACTCGTGCTGCAGTTTGTTTTTTTTTCAAATTCGGATGAGCTCTTTTTAAAAGATTATGAGAAGGTGAAGAACACGAACAGTTATTGATCTCAAAATATATATAAAAATTAAAAAAAACCAAATATATGAAGAGTAAATGCGGTTAAAAACAAAGGCTTAACAATTGGTATGAAACAAGTCAGCGAAACTTACAAGGTCATTAAAAGGACCATAATGTTTACGAAATGCCAACTTTACAAAAGTTTGTTGAAATCCCTGTAACATCAACTTATTAGAGAGTAGCATGCTTTCCTTTAAATCATTGATGGTACTCAGAGCAAACTCTTGTGTAGCGAATAGGTTTGGGAAACATAAACACATAAGAAGGTGATATTGGAATAAATTTTTTTATAAATAATGTAAGTTGACGAAGAAAAATCTGCAGAGATCACGTTTATTATATGGCAGACTCTGTGGTGTCTATCATTTCAAGTTCACTTGTAGGCCAAAGCTAGTACTTTCCTTTTCTCTTGCAGTTTTTATTTTTAAATTCTGCATTATAGGAATATCATAACAGGTTATCTAATCAAAGAGCACAATTACTTTCCACTGGAATACCAAATGTTTGTTGGAAAACTCGGCCTCCAAAGATTCCATAAATGTAAAGGAAATACTGTAAACGTATTACATTTAGCGGTGTATTCTATTTAGCGACTTTGGCGGAAAGCAGAGACAGCTAATTCAACATCAGTGTACTTGACTGTATAATCTGAGTTGTTTTACAAGAAGTCATTTTGCTGATAAAAAATCAAAGGAGAAAAAACTGTCTTCCATTAAGTCTGCCTTTAGCCCCCGGATAATAATGAAAATTTATTTCACTAAAATGAACGTCAATCATTGTTGCAACACTGTAGCGATTAAATACAATGACCTTGAAATATCATTGTTGATCTGTATAATGTTCCGAAAGCATTTTATTTCAATTATCTAATGAGAAGAGGTATAAGAGAGAGAATAAAATGTAATCATATGCATCAAAACATGGACAAAGATTTCAAAACACATCGACAGACTCACTAAATTAAACAATGCAAATGAATTGTTGAAATTTCCTAAATCCTCAGATTAGCGATTCAAAGTGACACGAGCCATAGGAATATTCTCTCATTTTACAAATGGCTTAGTCCAAACACTGATTGTGGACATAATACAGTCTGCTTTTAGACTAAATGTCAACATCAGGCAGGATACACAATATACAATTCTCAGAACTTCGGCATTCTGAATCTCCCAGGACCAATGTTGGTATGTTACACTGTTTACTTTAAACAAACCGTGACGATATATGTCATTTGATCGGCTCAGGCTTGTCACGCGTCTCTCGTTTGATAAAATCCTCATGTTCGGTAATTGCAATTAACTTTTTTCCTCCTGGTGATTCATTTTTATTCAGGCCTGCTATCAGGAATCTATCCGGAATTTTGTCTGCCTCATTAATGCTATAATTAGAAGCAAACATATCTTAAATCAATCATTTTGTTATTATTTTTTTTAAAAAGTTCTATATGTTCGTAATAAATGCCAGCAAAATATTCAAAACAAGCAATATCATATTTAAAAAGTGAGATATGTTTATTTTATATACTAGTATTTTATGACTTCACGCCTAACCATCGGTTCTAAAACCTTGTTACTTATCGGTTACATATATCTATACTACCTACCTACTCCTTGCTACCCCGCGGGCACATAAGGCAAAGACTAGACTTCTCCACTTCTCTCTATCTTGAGCATTTCTCTCCAGTTGTCCCCAAATTATAGTCTGTGGTCTCTCATTTCTTTTTCAACAATCCTTTGTCAGGTTTTCTTAGGCCGTCCAGGCTTTCTCTTTCCATCTGGTGTCCAACTAAGGGCTATTGTGATGTTGTTGGCTGGTTTTCTTAACATATGCCCTATCCATCGTCATCTCTACTTTGTCAATAAGTGGTTACATATTGGGATACAAATATCTGTATTAAAACAGCTTACTGTATATTATGCATTTTCTTCAGTGAGGAGGTTCGAAATCAGACTTCGTGCATGTCTAGCCTAAGTCAATAAGAAAGGTTAACAACAAAATCTTCTCCAAGCGCTCGGTACTTCTGAAGTGAAAGTTTGGGTCTTTCGGAATACACCCATTACTTAAACTCCTTTCCCAAAGAGATTTTATGGTTTCCTTTTTCAGGGGATCTTAAAATCATTACCTTTAAGGATTTGATGACGTGCCTTTGACACGTCTATGGTCTAGAATCATGCAAACAATGTATCTATTTAATATTGAGAATGTTTTATTATTTTGAATTTTTAAGATTTTTACATGTTTTAAGAAGAATGAGTTGTGGCTGAATGGTAGTATGAACCTTAGGTATATTTTATTGCTTTCCTTGAGATGCTTTGTTCCGATTGATTAATTACTCAAGAAAAAATGGTCCAATCGAGCAATAAAAACAGGGGTTTATTACCAATTCACAATGAACGATTGACGATTGTGCTTTAAACCTCAAGGGACATTGATGACCTAGAATAGGTATTAAAAATAATTTTGTGTCCCTAATGAGCAGTTTCAGTTCAGAAAGTGATGAAAGGAAAAGGTTAAAACAGACGATGATTTTTGTGTGTGTGTTATATCCTGTTTTGCAACACCATTTAATCAATAGGAAAAAACAATATACTAGTATAGTGTACTAGCATTTGCTAAGGGAATGTTCATACTTAAAAAAAATCACAAATGATGTATACATTGCATAACAGTACTTCAGGGGAAAATTATCTTTTAATGTAACTAGGTTGTAAGGAGGTTTTTGTCACGTCCGCAATGTAAATATAGGAATGGGGATAATATACTTTCTACTTAGAGTCCCAGATATGTCAGTCATGATCAAATAACCTTTTATTGACAACATAAAACACGAAAAACTCCACTGCGCATGATCCAAACTCTGAAGTTCTTTGAGGTCCGTGTTTTCTCTACTTTCAATGTTTATTTTTTCAATGGACTTTTGAGCTTGATTACTGCACGTCATCGTCATATTCCATTGAAAGAAATGTTTTTTCAGTCAGTCATGAAAAGCATTTTAAATCATTGAAGAAGCCTATAAAATCTCTTAAACATATCGGTAACAATCTGCTATATTTTTCTGTTGCCATGCGGAGTGCAAACGCAAAATGCAGCATTTAAAAAAAAAATTCTGTCATAGTATTGCTTACATTTGCTAAATTTGTACCAATTTTTGATAAATATGACTGGTCATCACCTGTGTTTTATTTTGTTTTGTTTTTTCAAGTTAGCGATTTTTTCCTTTGAATTTCTTTATTTAATTCTGCCACCCATTGTAGTCCCCCCCCCCCATTCCCGTTGGACATGGTTTATGAATATAGTGTCCATAACTACTGAGGATGCTTTAAAATAGAAATGACATTTTTAAGGGAAAAGACCCTTCTTTCTTCCTTTGCAAAAGCATAATCAATAAACCGTATCATGACTTGTCTAGATTAAAAGACAAAATACAAACCATCTATCCTCGATCCCTTTTCACTTTTGATGTGATGTAGGAGTTAAAGGGACTATAAAACATTGTGGCACCTGATCCCACCGCTGATGATTTGAAGGTCCGTGTTTGCAATTGTTCTGCTCCTATTTTGTTTTGTATTAATGGACTTTTGAACTTGAATACTGTTCGTTATCTCCATAAATTTCATATATGTAATGGTTCAAGCAGACAAGGCTGATAAAAATATCATCTTTGTTTTTGACATGTGTGAGGCATATTATTATAACTTTATTTTCGAAAAACATGGTTTAATTCAACCTTTAAAAATTCTACATACATGTATACTCGCAGATTACTTTCCTAATTAACAAAAATCGTATTTCCGTGTTTCATACTTTTAACCTTTTTTGCTAACCAATGTGAGTTTGATCTACCATTCATTATACTAATTAACGAAATCAACTTGTGGGAACCTTTGATACGGAAAATATTGCCCTATATGGATTCCACAGATCAAAAAGTAAATAAAAACAGTTGTAATAATCATGATTTCAAGTAGTTAAATCATTTGTAACAAATGTTTTCGGATAAAAATAGTGCTTGGCGAATGCAAATATGTTTTTTTAAATCACTTTTTCCAAATACATGTAGCTGTTTTTAAAATTGCAAATCAATCCATAAACCCTCCTTAAAATTAAATTGAATTTATGATCCTTAGATTTCCAAATCAAGTCCCTGATAATTCATTCAATAGGCAAGGGCATGCTCTACGTATGAACAATCTCTAAAACGAAGTAAGTTATTGACAAACAAGTTGATCAAACAAGAACATCAGTAGTCTTGTCTAATAAAAGTCATTTTATAAATTGTATGGTCGATACAATGTCCTTGTCAGCAAACACAATTTTTCATTAATTTAAATGCTAACTGACGTTTTTCATACTAATTGTTAGTCGATCTTTTAATCTTGAATACTGTCCGTTACCTCCATATGTTTCATATATTATATAACTATTCTGCAAGATAAATAGAAAAAAGTCTATTCGGTTTTGCACGAGATGGATTCTTGTCGGAAATAACTACTTCTTTTGTGAAAATTGCACTCAAAAATAAACATGTTTCTGTTGTAAAATGTTAAAAATTTAATACACAAAGATTCTGTTTCTCCAAATATTCAGAGACAAAAACATGGAAGTACATCATGTATATGTACCACACAGTTATCAAGTTCAAAAGTTTAAAACTAAACAAAATCGCAAGCAAAGCAAAAACAAAAGAGTGGGATAAGGTGTAATGGAAGAATGACCATCCCATTTTGGACGGATACACCCGTCGTATGCTCCTTATTATGATCAGCAAACGGGAAAAAAGTAGACAATCTAATGTGTAAATAATGGTCAGGCAATTTGTATAAAAAAAACCTCCTGAAAGCATTTGCATTCCACTTTATGTTAGATTTTATTCGTCAGGAAGGTATCGACCATACGTAGAATTTTCCAAATACTGACTTTACTCTACACTGTTACTATCTTGGTTTCATCAACTTGTTTGTCGATGCCTTGCCTTGTTTAAAATATTGTTTTACATGTAGGTACACAATGCTCTTGTGTACAGAATAAAGTGGGAAGCAAAAACTGTATGCAGGTATTATGTTATACATAAATGAGAGAGTTGAAAATTGAATATTAAGGTCATCAAATACTACTATCATATAGAAGTTTATTTTGGCTATATTTTCGTATAAAGAGCCAACACTTATTAATATGTAATAAGTGAACATAAATATACTAAACGAAAACACCTGTTTCAATCTATCTCTTAGAATAAAGTAGAGAAAGAGAAGTAACTCGGTATAAAATTTTATTTTTGTGTAATATTTTTTTTTCAAATTAAATTCCAATATTCGTGTCTATATAATCAGATCTTTTATTGAATGTTCACCGCAACCTAATCAATTGTTTACTTAAAAATTAATACTAGTATCTGTTTGTTGTATGACACGTCGATATTTAAACAAATAATTTAATTTCATCCACGTCAACGAATGCTATGTACAGTAGGATACTTAAAAATAACAGAATTTGAAGTAAAATACATAATTCTTGAAAATAAAATTTATAACAGCTTGTTTCTGAAAGTCTTCAACATTCACAGCAAAACCAATACATCGATAAATAGTGTTGCGTTAATCAATTATGCAGAAAATGACTAATAATGTTCGTAAAACTCACGATTCTCCCCTGCGCCCCACCAGAATCAGTTTGTCCTGCATCCACCGGGGGTATCACTGCAGTCCCCAGAAACCCCTCCCCTCCCACCTTCCTATGTGCATATTTACCTTCTCTATGTGCCTTATTGCTGGAAGAGAACATTTATTCTTTAATACTCTCAAATTGGTGCTTGTTCAATCTGATTAAAACCAGGAGGTCGTAACATAAAGGCTACTTAAGTCTAAGACCGTGCTTAAGTAGGACTTAAGTACAGTCTAAAACTTAAGACCGTAACTAGAAGCGTACTAAGATTTGGCAATCTTAGCAAAACTTAGGTGGCCGGTAGAGGTGACTTAAGTATATCTTAACTTTCTTGTACATATATTTAGAATTATTTAATGTTGACTTTCGATGTTAAAACATTCCTCTATTCATATTATGCATTAAAGAAAATAATTATCTCTACTTGACGCTGATTTTAGAATTTTATTTTTTCGTTGGGGTGGGGGGGGGGGGGGCTTATCACTGATTCCGATATAACTCCCAACACAACATACATATACATACATTTAATTTTAGGGATTACTCCCAACACAGCATACATGTAAATATGAAGTTTCATTTTACGGATTTTTTTTTGTATCCTTGATTAAATTGCAAATGAGTTTATCATAAAACTTCTGCAGTTTTTGCTTCTGACATGCATGGCCTGATACATAGCGGGGATTCAAAATGTATTGAACTTTTTAGAGTTTCAATTTCAAGTTGATAGGCGGTCGATTATCTTTTCTTGTCTGCGATAATAACAGGGTATGTGAACATTTGTCAAAACAAAAGAGTTACAAAAGGTAAACTGAAGACATCTCAGGTGATAAAACAATTGTCGTACATTTACGATGAACCACAAATCGCCACTTTCTGACCATGCGGTATTTGTTTTCAAACATTCAGAATAATCTATAACGTAATTATAATTTTAATACGAAATCTAATCTAACATAACTTAAACCGATAGGCAAGGACGTCAACTTTAATATGTAATTAATTAAAACCCTAACTGAATCACTTTTAGCAATATATCTATATAAAATCAAAAAGCATAAGTTAACTCATATGAAATATTTTTAACATAAGTTTGACTTAGCTAAGACCTAGCTTAGTTCGCTTTATGTTACGGTTTAAGACATACTTAAGTAGTACTTAGACAGGTCCTAAGAATATGCCTAAACCGTACTTACGACCCTACTTAAGTCAAAAACTTAGCAAGCTTTATGATACGAGCCCCAGATCCTTTGATCCGCTCACATAGATCGCTACTACCTCAGATTAATGCTCATTTTACATTTGGTCAGAGGAATGTTAGTAACATTCAGCATAAAATCTAATTTTTTTTCGTCCAAAAATTGAAAATTAAACCGTCATTAAATTAAAAGTATTCCATTTTTATCAATTCCATTAAATGCAATGTATCATAGGAAGTACATGTATACAAGTGTAATAATCAGTGATTTACAAAACTGTACGTTCTTTAGTCAATATAAACTCATGAAAGACATCAGAAAATTATTTTGCTGGCAAGGTTTATGTCAAGTACATGTAATGATGAATTTAATTGGGAAGGGTCTCAATTGCAACTACCATCAGATTACATGATTGTATATATTTCAACTAAAAACAGAAAAAAATTTTTAACAAATTTAACAAAATACAGCAGAAAATTAACAATTCAAATAAATGTATAAAAACACTGCAAAGATATATAAATACATATATATATGCATGGTCTAAACCTTGGTTGATTAAACAAGAGCCATTCTAAACAATATTACATGCATCACTCCTATCCTGTGGTATACTCAAAACATCGCAAGCTTGAAATTTTCAAAAACTGCAGAATCTTAAAACTTTTATACTATGAATCAAAACAATCTATCTAGATATGCTGATCACAAAAAAGTTTTTGTGCCACAATGCACAGGCACCTGATGTTACTTATTTTTCTTTTTATAAAAAATTATACCCCCTGCCTAAGTTTATTATTAGGTAGGTGGTATATTTTTTATTAAAAGAATAATAATGTAAGGTGCCTTTGCCACAAAGAATAATATGTTATACTCAATTACAAAATTTCATAAATGTCACACAACAGCAAACATTAATAATTTTTTGCTTATAAAGATAGCAAAGATTACTAGTATTATAAAAAAAAAAAATTATAATTTTCAAATGATTATATTGCAATAAATTTCTATCAAAAATTATTTGTCTCTATATAATGTTTGCTAAGAATTGGTTCAAACGAAAAAATCTGAATGGGCTTTAAAAACATGTCAACATATTATAATGATTATTACCAGTAAATGTATCTATGTAGATGCATACATGATATCTCTACAACTGCCATGGATAATGATTTAAAAAAAATAATGAGGTGCATTGGATAAACAGTATATTTTTAACATCTTATTAATATTTATAGATATATATAGTTACATATATATTGTATTTGCAACATTCAACATATTCCTTCCATGCTTTACAATTATAAAATCATAGAATGCAAGATGAATTGGGACAAAATCAATTTTACAAAATTATTATAAACAAAAAACATACAAAAATATATAAATGATAGTAAAATAAATAATTATTCAATATAAATGCATAACATTCCAATATTCCAATAACTGTCAACAGTGTGTTCTAATTAAGAGTATTTTAATATTAAATAAATAACAAAATCTTGTCTAAGTTATTAACATGCATACAGACTAGACTATATATACATTTTGCAAAAATAACTGCATTTTTTTTTAATTACTCAGAATGAATCTGCATGTATTGCAAATTATATTGAAAACATACATGTACCGGTATAGAAAGAAAAACAGATCTTCTCAAATCTTTTCAGTACACAATTCCTGATTTCTTAGTTTCTTTTTTAAATGTGTGACTTGTATCTATCAATGATTTTTTTTTCAATTAACATGAAAACTAAATTATTATATAATTAGCAACCAAAAAAAATACATGCCCTGATTTCATAAAAAACTAATTCAAGGTGCACATTCTACAAGAGGTTACTGTGATTGAGTTTAAGGTGAGTACTCCATGGCCATAAGAGGGTACTTGACGAGGTTAAAGGAGTCTTAGATGGCATTATTGAGTTCAAGGTGCGTACTCAACAATAGGGTACCAAAAGAGGTTAAAGGAGATGGTAATGGCATTATTGAGTTCAAGGTGAGTACTCCACGAGAGGGTACCAAAAGAAGTTAAATGTGACGGTGATGGCGTTATTAAGTTCCCTCTTCACTATTTCCTCTACGCTTTCTTCTTCCAGATCCACCATGATATCCAGCTGCCTGCTGGTACATGTAATGTGTCTTAGCACCAGTTTGGGGTTCCTTGTGCCCAGGCCCTTAACCAGTGTTCCCGTGAACTCTACCTCGTCATTAACCTGCAAAGCTGACAGGGTCTCTCTAAAGCTGTGACCAGCATCTAACTCTGCTATTACATACTGTGGCATTGAAATATAAACTTCAAAGGTGTACTTGTCCAGATTCCTTAAATGACATTCGTGACCAAGATCATCCATAGTTCGACAGAGTTTGCGGTCTGATTCTGTCTTATTTGCATCATCACAATCTCCAAATTTTTGTCCATATAAACAACGAATTTCATTTGCAATAAAACCAGGAAATGCACTTAGGAGTGGTTCAATATTATTTGCCACACTCTTAATTTCAGCACGTGAAAATTTTCCGTTCCATGTAACTTTTTGTCCTTCAAGGTGTAGACATTTAAAGCTCTTGTCAAGTTCATTGTCCCCACAAAAGTCCATATATTCTGTGAAAGACATATTAAATGGTTTTGGGGTTTTCGCTGTAGGAAGACGGATAAAAATTAGAGGAAGTATAGCCAGAACACCAAATACAACCATAATGGCAATCTTCACAGGTTTAAATTTACTTTCTAACTTCTTTCCAACAAAAAGTTTTGTCTGCGTCATCAACAATGGAACTGCAGCAAAGATCAAAGTGATCAAAAGCTTTCCAAAGATTTGGGTATGAAGGAGACTGTAAAACATATAGATGATGCCTCCAGCAATGATCAACAAGGCAAGGGGAATCAGAAATGGCAAGAGGAAATAACCCAGTGTGGCTCTTATCAAACCTTTCCAAGACGAAAATGGAAAGAAACTTAGCATAAGGTTGAACCAAAAGTAGCAGACGAGATGTGGAACAAGAACTCTGTACACACCTTTCCAGGACTTCTGGGCAGCCATTATAACAAAGATAAGTGGGATCAGCAGAAAAGCCAGGGAAGGGATCCCAAAATGGATCTTAAACCCTGAACCACAATTAATTGTAAATATTGCATCTGTAAATATATGAAGAAGTTTGGTGAAAAATGGTATCTGTGGGAAATGATGAAAGAAAGTTGGTAAGGCAGAGAGAAGATTACAAAAGAGAGACAACAATGTCAGCAAATCATAATGATCACTAAGTGCAACAAAGCAAATGGCTGAGAGAACCCCACAAAGAACACAGATTTCAGAACAAGGGATGTAAGTCTTGTTTGCTAGTGAAAAACTAACCACCATTAGGGGTAGAGCACCAAAGAAGACTAAATAAGGAGTCAGCGAGTTCCATGTAAACTGAGACGTTGTCTGCTCTACGTCAACGCCAACGTCATACGTCTTCAGAACATCTGCAAGCTTGCTTGCTTCCTTCAATTTCCTTTTCTTGTAGAACATCTGAAGGGTCGTGACCCCCATGACCCCAAAGGTGAGGTAGAATATGACAAGGGGGACAACCTGGAAGATGAGAGCAGCACTGATGAAGCTGTAGAGGAAGAAGACGGAGAGGAGATAAATCTGATTGGTGGGGATCATCTTCATCACAAAGTCCAGCCCCTCCTTAGAAACATACTCTAATCCAGTCTCATACAGGGCTACTGCTGTCTCTTTCGGATATCGGGTTACCTGGAGGTAAGGGAAAAAGCATTTTAAATAATTATTTTGAAAAGTATCACATGAGTTAAAGGGTCAGCACAATTATCAAATTCTGTACAGAGAAATTTTTGCCCTTTTTGGCCATACTCTCTGGTTGGCAAATTACCATACCTTTTCATACAGGCCAGCATGCTTGTACTCCACTGAGCCTTCACCCATTTCGTCAGGAGATAGAGTTATCTGCCCTTGAATTTTCTTAGATAGGACTTTGACGAATTCTGTTTCACTAATCGTATCACCAATCTTCTTTCCTTAAAATGGACAAGTTTAATTAATTTTAAGTACCTTTGTAAATCATCTCCATTTTTGATGCTGTTTTGTACAAATTATTATTAAAAATTGAATTCAAGCAATACAAGTGCCTCTGTGTTGGTGCATGCGTAATTTTTTTTACTCATCCATGTGCTTCTATGTAAACTCAGTTGACATGAGAAGAAATGACACAAAATATATAGTGGTTTATTACTGTTCTTGTTATTAGAGGGAAGAAGGGGTGGTCTTGAAGTGAAACATGCACCATGGAATCATTTTAGTTAGTGGGGGTCAATGTTCATGAGCTAACAAAAGTCTTAGCATTTTTCTTGGATGACTTGTTTATATGGCAGATCAATGAATTTATATGTTTCCAAACTAAACATTTGTAAGGATATAAATTTGTGGGTATAAGTGTGACCCATGAAATCCCCACGCATTAGACCCCACGTACAGTAAATTTGTATTGATTCCACAGTATGTGTATATCTTTGTTTTACATGATCTGTTAACAAATACCTGCTGCCAGGAGTAGTTTTTCCTCCAGTTTATCTCCCCCAGCGAGTTTTTTGACGGATTCTATGTAATCGGCTCGAGACAGAACTTCCCTCTGAGTGCCGTTGATGGCTCGGAACATGTTTTTGGCGGCTCGCCGGATCTTTTTCTCAACATCTGAGGTTTCTAGGCACCAGTCTATTACCTCTCTGTTGGAGTCATCCACACCTGGAATGAGTTCAATATTATTTTACTTTTCGTGAAAATTTAAACATCAACGTTATCGAACCTGTTTTGGGAAAGAAAATGATGGTAGCATGTTGCATTGGACAGTAAATGCAAAAAATATCATGAAAATTAAATTCTTAGGAGAAAATTTTTATCTAAAATTCTATACAGGAACAGAATTTTAAGGGTCATTTATCTAAAATTCTATATAGGAACAGAATTTTAAGGATCATTTATCTAAAATTTTATACAGGAACAGAATTTTAAGGATCCTGATATCTCAAACATATTAAAATATTGGGCCTTCTATTATAGTTACAAACATTGGGGGTTCTATTTGTCCAGTCATCCAGCATTTATCATATTGTACAGTACGACTACATAATATATACACTGTATAATTAAAATATATCTTTTTTGTAAGTTAAATGATATATGTATATGTTCACGCAATTGATTCATTTGATATCTGTATAAAATCAGTATACTTTACCAGGTAAAATGTGAATGCAAACTTAACCCTTTGTGTGCTGACTTGTTTTACGTGCTCTGTAACCTCAGGACTGAGTTGTTTTGTAATATCAACAAAATTATCACAATGGTGTACTAAAATGCAAATATCTAAAATTGTTGACAACCAATTTGCTTGAAATTTGGCAAATATATAGCAAATGTTATGTTTTTTAATCTATACTATTTTTTTTTTAAATCTAATATTTTATGTTGCCATGGAAACCACATTTTCAAAAAATTTATTTTAAAAATGACTTTTTAGCATTTTAACTATATTTTTCAGAGAAAATATTGCACTTTGATGAAAAAAAATAAATCAATCGCTTTAAAAATTCAATTTTAGTTTAATATTATGCAAAAAAAAAATTAATTTAAACAATAACTCAATGATAAAGTCAATGTTATATATACCGTTATATTGTGAAAAGTCATTGTATACTTATCTGAGTAAGGGATATATTCATGTAGGTTTAAGTGAATTCTGATTCAAGTTAATGGATTTTTTTCAGATTTTAACTGAAAAGAGTATAAATTGAAGATTCAATTAGCCTGTAAATATAAAACCAGTGATTATTTTAAGAAATATAGGCAATCATATAAGAAAGTATGATCCTCAAAGAATATGCAGTTTTCAAGGTTGGGAAATCTTGGAGCAAATTGGCACAACAATGAACTAATTGCTGTTACTAGTATTCATTTTCAAATTAAAGCAGTCAATATGTTAAATAAATTAAAAAATAAATATAATAACATTTAAACTAAGATATAGAGGTCTTATTTTCTAATGACTGGTATCTAACAGCTCTAAATATACTCTTACTAGTAATTCTCAAATCTTTTTTTTTTTATTTAAAATTTGCTTTTATTGAAGAAAATGCATTTCTCCGTGTTATTTGTAAAGTTTACATATTCGTCAACTTTCCTCCCACAGTACTTCTCACTCTGTAAGAAATATGTGGCATTTATTTTAGAAGTTTTATTCCTGGCTGGCAACAATAATTGCCAGCAGGAAAACTAGTACTTTAAATTTTAGAAATTTAAGCACCTTTAACAGTCATTTATAATGTTTTCAAAAATGACTTCGTTCAATGTGGTCACTGGTGAATAACAGTTTTGATTTTTTTTCAATTGATTTTAGTTAATGATGGTTGACAGATATGTACCATAATATCAATCAATATATTATGAAATACTTTTAAGTTTATGCAAGTCTAATGGTATGGGTCATGGATATAGGCCAAGTAAGCTCAGTCAGTAGCGCATCTGACCGGTGATGCAGGGGCCCCTTCTTCGATTCACGGTCCAGCCGTGCATTTTCTCCTTCCTTGTTACATATTTGATGCTATTGACCCCTCTGGATTTGCAAGTGAAAGTCCTGTCAGGGGCTAATAAGAATTTGGGTTGTGTCTGCAAGGATAAAGATAACTTTAAGGAGGGATATGTAATGGTTGTGCTATGGGTATCAACCTGGGTAGCTCATTCGGTAGAGCACGGTACTGACTAGTGAAGCAGGGTTCCTGAGTTTAATTCCTGGTCCAACCATAGTTACCATACATTTTCTTCTTTCCTATTACACAAGTTTTAAATGTGCCTGAATCTTTACTTCAACAAAAAATATTATTCCTAATACTGTATACAGGGAAATTTTCGCCCCTGTTTTATTTTTTTCCCCTTTCACCCTCTCCTTGATTGGGCAAAATTCAAATTACACCTCATAATTTCCTAAACAGAACTATGACTGGGTGAATTTAAAACAGGGCAAAATTGTTCACAAGTTCAAAAGGGCGAAAATAACACGGGGCAAAAATAACCCTGTATATAGTAATGAAATTTATATTTTATTTCCACTATGGGATTTCTTTGTATTCTTAGTAACCATTCATATTATAAACATATCTTTGGAGACCAAAATGTAATCTTTGTTGATACGTAATTGCACAGGAATTTGCATTTTTGAAAAAAAAAATTTCACCATCATTGATAAAAAAATTCTCACAGCAAATCATAGCCTTTTTTCTGTATTCATTTACTGTTACATATCTAGAAGGGATGGAATGTAGAAGCTTCTTGGGCCTTATGAATTTGTAAACTAGAGGACATATTACATATTAGTAGGTGAAAACTTGTACAGTGTGTACTTTTGAGTTTGAGAAGTACAATTCCTACAGTAAAACTCAGTTATAACGAAGTCACTGGGACCTATGAAATTACTTCACAATATCTGTAATTCGTTATAACTGTATAAGAAATCAATTAAATTTATTTAGCTGGGTATCCAAATTGACTTTGCTATATCTGTAAATTCGCAACATTCGTGTTCGTACTAAACGAGTTTTGCTGTATTACCCAGTCTTTATTGTTATTTATTGAACAGATGTACATGCAAGTCCATACAATTTACAAATTACTCATTCTAAAGACTCTGATCTCCTTCTTATGCCTACAAAAATGACAATTCATCTTAATTTTAAACTGTAGAGTTACCATTTATTTAACCAGTGAATTTTATAATTTTGTGTGTGCATGTATATGTTGGGGCAGTCTTTTGGTTTTTAATAAAATAAAAATAAAAAGTGGAGGAAATGTGCAATTTTCACTTACTAATTAGGTCCCATGCAAACTAGAGTATGTAAATGCCTTGAAGAAATCTAACTCTAAGATACCAAAGATCCCAGATCATATTTTGGTTTTGAAATTATTGAGAGTCTATATTATAATCCTCATCAAGGAAATAAAAATGGTATTTTATCACTTACTGAAATAAAACAAATACCACAGTTTACATAAATGACAGTCATTTCAGGGAAAATCAGCACTTCAAAATTTTTTCATCACTTTTTACCATTTTCATGTATATGCACATGATCAAATGCATCAATGCATCTTTTCTGATAACTAGCTTACATTTGAAGACACTATATAGAAAAAATCAAGTTTATTTTTAATTGTGCTAAAAATTTTACAATTTATCATATACTGTTATAAAAAAATATTGGAAAGTTTTCCCAAATAGATGGAACATCAAGCAGCTTTAAACCAGAATTTTTAGGTGTAATTAGGGCCACTTAATTGACTCCATGATTGTCAATTATAAAATTCATATTGTGTATATTTCGAATACGTGTATCATGAATTAATTTTGCTTGATCACAAAAATATGTTGATGGATATATATTCTCTATATATCTCTTTTTCACTCACTTATTAATGCAATAACTCATTGGAAAATTTTCTACAATGTTCAAGGTCCTCCACATTTATTACTTTTATTAGATGGAACCTTTTTTTATCTTTCAACATTTTTGAAATGGGTCTTTAGATTTAAAAAAAAAATGTTTACTTATTTATTTGTTTATTTATTGTTAAAAAAAAAAAATGCTTTTAATTAACAAGATGCTTCAAATTATTTTTTGTTAACCTTTATTTCAAAGCAAAGCTTGATTTACGTATGTAAACAACGTGCACAGAAAAACGTCTGTGACTTGCCAGGTTCAATCTCGCGCATTATTGTTTTTATTTAGACGGTGTAATGTATGTCTACTTACAAAACACCAAATAAACAAATAATAACTACCGTATGTCCAAAATATAAAACTTTGCCGACCATATAAGCTCTCGATATGCTTCAGACTGAAGTTCAGTAGCATGTGCATCCTACTTTCGTTTTAACAGGAAGAACTTCGCAAGGTTAAGGTCAACTCAAGTTAACCAGAGTTTTTCTGCTAAGATATCGAAAATTTCTAAGTAATTTTAAGTCTACTAACACAAATTTATTAGAATTATTGAGTATTAACTATTTTTTGGATTTATTTCTTTATTTTCCTTTATATTTGAGCAAGTTAGTAGATATTTATTACATGCGCGTTTTTTCCCTGTTTCCAAAAATAGCGGACTGACTTTTCATCGTAACAAACGCCAACACCTTCACTTCAAATCACAATTTCACAAATAATTCGCAGATTTTCACATCTTAATTACCTAGTTTTCAATGTATAGTAGTTTTATAATACATATTGATAGATTTTTAGTAATTCACAACTCATTTATACGTTCTATACAAAGTTTTATGTTACGAAGTGCTAATTCCAAACTCAGACCCAATATATTGGGTTCCCGCACGGTAGCGTTTATGACGTCAGACCCAATATATTGGGTTCCCGCACACAAAGGGTTAACACCTATAAATATTTAACCCTCATCATGATACAGTTTTTGGCACAAAGATTATAATAGCTTTCCACATTTTAATACCTGTTTTTGTTTGGAGACATTTGTTCAGGAGTTCATCCGCTTTCTCATTTCCCTGTTTGGAGGCCTCTATCAGCCACGTGACGGCTATTTTCCCGTATTTTTGCCTATCCTCCTCTGAACCTGAGTCAGCCAGCTTTAGATAGTGCTCTCCTAAGAGCACCTGACTGGCTTCATCCCCATCTGAAGCCAGCTCTTCCCATTTCTTAATGTTTTCCACACTCCCTAGAAAATTGCAAGGTGAATAATTTTACATTGTTGATGCATTAAATACCTATATAATAAATTTAAGTTTGTTTTAATTTACACATAAGATACCGTAAAAGTGGAAATTTTAGCACGACGCAAATTCACAGGTACTTGGGTCTTGGTTTATAAATATGTATGTAGCTTATTCATCTGTGAAAATAAAAGTATATATCAATAAGGTGCATACATATTTATAAATTTATATAAACCAAGACCCCAGTAACTGAGCTATGCTCAAATTTAGTTTTGTGTATTTTAAGTTGATTTAAAGTATATCAAACATAAGTTAAACTTGCATTAAATAGCAAAATTAAGCTACTCTTGGTAGCTAAACAAAGATACGTTGGTCTAGCTCTGTGCCTAAACTTGCTGGATTTTATACCTGATGAATCGCCTTCCGCCATTTTTGCTTTTTTGTGATCACATGACTTTAAAGTTTGGCTTTAAATAACTTTTTTTCATCACATGACGACTGTCAAGGTGTGGATCCAATACGCCCCCACTCAGTCGCCCTTTGGTGAAAGATTGGTGGATCCAAAAAAAAAAATGGATACAGCAGTAAACATGGAGAAGAAAATAAATACGTAGTGTAATACTATAAATATTTTACACAATGAATAGTTTGTTTTGCTTTGTTTTGTTTTTTCCCACATTTTTTTTTTTTATAGACAATTTATCATTGTTTATCGATCATAAATCGCCAGTCTAGAAGTGAAAAATAAAAATAGAAACAAGAGATCACTAGGCATTCGGAACACTACTTCAGGTTACCATACACCGAGAAGAAAAAGTCCTTGTTACGAACGATCGAGGGAATTCCACAAAATATTTGGCAAGCAAGAACAGGCAATTTACAGTCTATATATACACACACAAACGCCGGCCGACGATCAGTCGATCGTCTGTAATCTGTATCTCAACAATATTCACTTTCTGTTATCATTATTTCCGTACTTCAGCAAGGTAAGTAAAATATGTGACCTATTTAAGGGGGCGTGTCCCTGTGCATATTTTAACGTTATGTGTTATTTTGCTCGATCTGCATTTCTTTCGATATTGATCAAAAGGGTATGTAAAATATACAGACGTGGTCGCTATGTATTCGGTTTTTTTTTTCACTATTGTTAAATAGTCGACAAATTTATATGCATGCATGCACATGTCCATAAGCCAAATAAAAGGGGAAGTGTAAAAAACGAAGTATTATACACCTAAACATGTATAACAAAGCAGCTTAAAATTGCAATCAGGCCAAAATAAAATTATAGTTTGTTTGGAATTGCCTCCCGCCTCATTGAAATGCCCCCTCCTGAAAAAATTTTACTGACCAAAAGTAGGAAGATTTTTATTATTTAATCAATTTTTTTGCCCATTACATGTATCACATGCACCATATACAAAACACTGAAATATCTATGTAAAATTAGGCTTTCAATTAAAAAAAATAATAATTTCCCTCCCTCCCTCCTGAGTCTGAGACCCTTCAGGCGGCAATTCCAAACAAACATTTTTTTTAAGGATGGCCTCAATAAATTATAGTCTTATAAAGTTTTACATTAAACATGTTAAACCAACCTTGCAATTTATATACCTGTATGTTGACATTCAACTTATATGCTTGTGAAAACAGAGAGTTATAGTTCTGCACGTAATAATCTGAATGTAGACCATGATATACATATGTACCCGGTAGTTATAAATATACCAAAAAAATAATAATAAAACAAAGCACACTGTTCTATGAACGCTAGCTCTAGGTGTAAATACTTAATTTGTATATATGCAAGTCTCACGACCCATCGTCTCAACCCACGGTTCGGACATCCTCACAAGCCAGGAGTCCTGAGTCAACACGTTGCCATTTTCTAAGGTGGCAACGTGCTGACTCACGGTTCGGAGTCCGCGTATACATAGCTCTCTCCTTAGTACCCAGTCCATCGTCTAGCTCAAGCCATGGTTCGGAGTCCGCTTACACAGCTCTCTCTCAGAATGGGAGAGGATCGTACATTTTGTCCATGGTTTGCGACAATGGGTCCAGCCATAACGCTAAGTAATAGTTATATTGTATATAATGGTGTATCCTGAGTTATTTGGGCGAAGGGCGGTGACGAGTGCGAAGCACGAGTCTCCGCCCTTCGTCCAAATCAATCAGGATACACCATAATAAATATTCAATAACTTTCTTGTATCATGGCCAATCATACGTCATATCACATATAATATGCATGATTTTTAATTACACCAATAGAAAATGTAGTTTTTGTCAGGTGACCGCATGGATAATCTATCCTTCCTGTCAGTATTTTTAATAAACTCATTTTACCTGTGTGTGTTCACGAGAAAGGACGTCGGATTGCAGCATCCCGTCGTAATTTAAGCACGGATTTTATTTTAATGAATATCACAAGAAAACCTTTGGATATCAAACAGGAAAAAAATCGAAGTTAAGAAGGAAAACTCAGATGTTATTCGAAAATCCAGAAAAAAGGTACCCGTTGATCATTTGACATATCTGAGAGCTGTCGCGTTCACTAAAAGCCTGTGTCAGGGTCTTCATCTGTGGATGCAGTACATCTGCACTTATTCTCGTTGAGCAAAGAACACGGCAAAGATGGTTTTTTTTTTTTTGCTAAAGCGGTTTATCACAATAGGTGTGATATTTTAATCTAATTCTGTGTGAAATTCGTATCAAGAACTTGATTTCTCGTTGTGGAGGATTGAATATTTGCAGAGTTCCTTAAAAGCATTTAGTAGTTTGGGATACGCACTGTAATTTTATTTATGTAAAAGACTTTTATTTCACTTGCAGAAATTTAGCCTTTGTATTATAGCCCATTTCATTCTGTAATTCAGATTCAATATACATGTGATTTAAAATGATGAAATCGCGTAAGTGTTCAATGATTTATTTACACGGCACAGTTTTTGCTGGCTCCGCCCATCGGTGTATCTCCAGTTATTGTACACTTTACTTCAAAGGAAAAACACCGCAGCCATGATACAATTTCACGATATAACGTTACGGTAAAAGAATATGGATTTTGAATATATTGTTATCACATGTCACACTGTCAGGTACTTTGTGGACAGGACCCCCCCCCCCCCCCCACACACACACACACAATATACATGTACATCCCCGGGTCAAAAGAATTTTTTCTAGAAATATTCTTCTAGTACATATAAAAAATTTACAATATATTCAATATGAAAAATCCAAAAGTAACGTAGATTAACGTTTTATTAAAAACTCACACTCGCGTTATTATACAAAGGTATATAATTTTTTTTTTTGATAAAACGTTAATCGGGGGAGGGGGGTCATGTCCACAAGTACTAATATATGCACCTACCTCAATCGTATACACAGGTTGCACAATCCAGTCCGACGGCGCTAGTTTTATAACAACGTCGTGAATAAGGATCATAATTATCCTATTTTCATCAAATAACAGTGGTTTTCCACTTCTTGTAGTGTCTCCAAAATGTTATACACCGTTGAAAAATCGTATACTCGAATTACAAATCAATGGAATCAATATATTCTAATAATTTCAAGTTGTTTGAATAAATATTTTGTGTCTGACGTCGTTTCAGCCCAATTATTGTTTGATTAGACGCTGTCCTGTTCAGATGGCCGACATCGCTTTTTCTGTCAATTTTTGAAACGGTTTTCGCGCAATGTTCTATTTAGTAAGCGACACTGAAGGGCTTTCATTGGATACCACCAACTTTGACCTTAACCTTTGAGTTTGATCTACCTTTAAAAACTAGCTTTAACTTTGGCCATTACTTTGGAACTGCAAGGGCCAGGGCTTTCGTGCTTCACTTATGTATTTTTGTGATAAGATCTTCCTTTGGATACCAACAACTTTGACCCTTTGACCTTGGAGTTTGACCTACCTTTAGAAAAAATTTAACCTCGGTCATTACTTCTGAACGGTAAGGGCTAGGTTCATACTTCAACCATTTGATCCTTGTTTTCTTTCAGAAATGCCTCCCAAGAGAAAAGCACCCGCTAAGGCCAAGGCCGGAGGAAAGAAGGCCAAGGCCAATCCCCCAGAAGAGGAAGACAAGCCCCAAACCACACAAGACGTCATCGCTAAACTTAAGGCCTCAGAAAACAAATCTGGTTCCAAGAAGAAGAGAAAAGTCGACGCCTTTGTGCCCCAGGCGGCCAGTTATGAGGTGATTCATTAAAAAAAGGGGGGGGGGGTCCGCTGGGCCTAGGATTCACGGAGTTACAAAAACATTTAATTGATAAAATGACGTAAAATAAATAGATTAAGATACTTGTAGGCACCGGCACCTGACGATCGAATGATTGGTATAACCCTCCCCCGGTCCATCTAAGATTTTGTAGACACCATGATCACTATACAAACAAAATTACACAAATTCCTAGCCTTTCATACCAATGCTTTATTATTTGATATCTTGTTTTAAGACATTTTGTTAATTTTTAGAGATTGCCCTTTTACCATATTTACGGTACAGAATATGAAAATAGGAAATAATCATGTGCGTGTATTTTGTCATCATGTTAAAGCATTTTAAAAAAAGTTCGGGGGTGGGTGGGGTTGTGTTAAATCCACAGGCACTTGACGTTACTTATTTTTCTTACCAAAAATTAACCCTTTTACCTAATATTATTAGGTAGATACACAACAACAGTACCACTAGTCAATTAATTAGCAATCCATCATTTTGGATTAAAAATTATACTCTTCAGAAACATATTAGCTTAAAAGTGAGTGAACAATGTATCACTTCATGAGCTTAACGTACCATATGATGCTTTTTTAATAATAAATATAAATGGATATTGTTAATTTTAAGTTTATCGTGGAGGAGAAGTCTACTTTTCTTATTTTCTTTTTTTTTTTTCAAATACTTATATTATATCCGAGGGGACATTGAATCTAACGGACACAAATGAAAATTTGCCATCCATTTTTCACCCATGTGGTGGGACACAGTTGACAAATTTACCATATTTTGTCAATTTTCTGAGATCTTGATCTTAACAGGCACGTAGCAACAGGGGGGGGGGGGGGGTCCCCAAAAGTACTTACACTATAGGAAATGTTCATTGAAAGGCTGGTCCCCCCATAACGTTTTGCGATATAAGGAAAATGTAGTATTATATAGTAAAAAAAATTATATTCTTTGAATTTCCAGGTATATGAGGATTATGATTGTATGCTGAACCAAACAAACATCGGTCACAACAACAACAAATATTACGTCATTCAAGTCCTGAATAGACTTGGCAGTTTTTATGCCTGGAATCGTTGGGGGCGAGTGGTAAGTCATTTACAGTCCGGATTTTCAGTGTGTGTGTGTGTGTGTGTGTTTGTTTGTGTGTTGGGTGGGGGTGCTACTTGAGGTTTAAAAAACCCACACAACTGAATTGTGTGATACTGATCTATGAACTGATAAAAAAAAACTGCAAATCATTGGACAATTGGAAATAAATAGTAATGATAAATTGTATGAATTTTGTAATAATTTATCAAGAGTGACTATTTCAAAGCATGTTCTATTCACGCAGGGTGAGAGCGGTGCCAATGCAATGAAAGGCCCATTTAGTACAGCAGACGGTGCCATCAAGGATTTCACCAAAAAGTTCCAGGACAAGACCAAAAACAAGTGGGAGAATAGGGACTCCTTTACTCCGATGAAAGGGAAATACACGATGATTGAAATGTCTTTGGAGGATGAGGACGAAGCAGATGCCCCCGCTGAAGTAATTTTTTTTTTAAAAATGTAAAGCAGTTACGTTTGAAGTAAAATTTTAGTTTGATGAGGGGTGCATAGTTGATGCATGGGATGGGTACAACCTAACGATGTTTGACAAGATCTACATGTATGATTTTTTTTATTTGTCTCTAGGTTAAAACTAAGTCTAAAGGGCCGGCAATGAAATGTACACTCGACGCACCCACCCAGTCCCTTCTGAGGCTCATCTTTGACCATGATATGTTTAAGGATGCTATGAAGAGTTTTGATATTGGTAAGTTTCATAGTTTTTTTTTAATTTAAAAATTGAGATATGTATATGTACATGAATATGAAGTTGAGAAAAACGGAAATCGCTTTTTTCTTAATAGAAATATGCATGTAGTAGTATTTAAAAAAAAAAAATTGCGGAATTTCGCCCCATTCCATGAACTCAGTTTGAATAACACAAAGTGTTACATTGTAGATTATAATAGAAGCCTTTTTTTTTAGATTTCTAATTTCTTTTTCAGACGTGAAAAAGATGCCATTAGGAAAATTGAGCAAGACGCAAATTGCAAAAGGATTCGAAGTCCTAGAAGAGCTAGAAAAAGCAATAGATTCTAGAAATAATTCACAAATGATGGCACTATCCTCCAAATTTTACACTGTAATTCCTCATGATTTTGGGAGGAGAGTTCCGCCTGTCATGAAAACGCTTGAAGACGTTCGCCAGAAATATGACATGCTGTTGGTAGGACATTTGCTTTTGTCAATTTATACATAAACTTCTGGATGCATTAATGATGAATTGTTTTACGTGTACAAATTACTTGAAATTATAATTATGCTTTCCTTTAAAAAAGGTTTTGGGTGACATAGAAATTGCACAGACTCTTGAAAAAGAGAGGGAAAAGGCTACCACGGTATGTATAATTCTATTTTATTCTGTCGTGACAGTCTGATAATAAGTACATTGTATATAGTAAACATTTTACCCCTTTTACTTCCCCCACCTCAAAGTGGAACATTTGGAACATTTTTTCTACATTTAAGCGTATACTCATTCATCAAATCTGCTGTATTAAGGATTAATTCACGGAATCGTGTCCTTTCCAATACTTACTAAACTACATGCAAATTTTGCCTGCAATTTACAAACACTGGGATACATGAATCAAAGTATTCCACAATAAAAAAAAAAATAGATATTCACTGTTTCTCATCATAGTTCTTCTTATTTTGTTTTATTTAAAGGACTCTGGGAAACAGCCCGATCCTTTGGACGTGAACTATGGTCTCCTGAAATGTGAACTAAAACACCTAGACCCCAAATCTAAGGAATTTAAGGTAACATTTTGATTTTCTTGTTACATTTGAATAGGTAAAAGATTAATCCATTCTTAAATATAACACATAACAAATAGACAAACAAATATAAAATATGTATTTGCAAGATGTTGACATAGATATGTGTATACTTTTTTGTGAACTAGTAAATTAACGAATCTCTCTCTCTCTCTCTCTCTAAAAATGTAATTGAAAATGATAATTATAATATCCATTTAAAATACCATTGGGGTATACAATGCATTTACAAGTATTAGATTTAGAATACAAAGAAAGGGGCGTACAGGGTGTGGACACCCTCCCCCTCGAGATAATATGTTTCTCAATTTTCAAAATTCACGGAAAAATTATATTTTTCTAAAATCGTGTTCCCAGTAATGTCATCTTCAAAACATTTTATCATTTTATTTTGCTGAACGACTTATAATTTGACAATCTTTTTTCCCCAAAATTTACAGTTAAGCGTATTCCCTGGAAAATGGGTTTACTAGAGCCATAAAAAATGAATTTTGAAATGAATAGGTCAAGTCTCCATTCTTCGTTAAGGCTTAAATGACCAAAACGTAAATGTGAAGCCATTTCATTTGTCCAAATAATGGAATCTGAACCCATTCTATATGAAAATCGAACATTTCTGAAAAAAATTACACTTCAACAAACCCGTTCATTTAAATCACACCGACAGACACCAATATCACATACTTCGTACACGCGTTCGGTCTTTCGCCAATCTATGTGCTATGGAGAGAGTTCGATTCATACGTAGAGCTTTGATATTATAAACCATATAATCTTGAAAAAATATAATTTTTTATGAACTTTAAAAATCGAGAAATGTCTTTTCTTACAGCGATGGATTGTCCTTGCGTTTACGCCTCCATTCTTTTCTCGACACCTTATTTTCGCGGGATAGTCATTTTAAATTCTTTATTAGTGAGGCAAAGTTTTCATTGGATTGCGGTTATTTCTGTAAATAATCTATATGGATACTAATATACGCGAGAATGCACCTTCGCTAAGTTTACGACCCCCCCCCCCCCTTCATCGTCGGAAACCACAGCCAACGATCCTCTCCCATTCTGTAGGAAAGAGCTATATGCGGACTCAGGACCGTGCCTTGAGATGATGCCCCTCCTTTTTTCATAAAAAGAAACAAGGGGATGGTCGTTACCTTTGGTCAGCAAAAATGACAGCAAATGTGGTGACTTAATTCATTGATCATTTTGTTGAATTTTGCTTCAGGTTTTGGAAACTTATACAAAGGAGACCGGAAATAAAGGGGGCTGGAGAACTCCTAAGATAAAACACATCTGGTCCATGCGGAGAGAGGGTGAGGTAAGAAACACCCAGAGGAAAGGGAATGGGGGTATTCACCTGGATCAAACTTGAATATATAGATATATTAGGCATTAGGCAGAAAGCGCTAACAGTAAAAATGATTTCCGAGTCTTGTGATTCTTGAATTTTTTTCATTATTTAGATATATATATGATTTACACAATGCGGAAAGATTGTATTAATGTAAGGAGGTAGGGGAGAGGGAGATATGAGGGAGTGATACATGCAAAATCTATTATTTTTCTACTGATAAATTCTTACCTTCAAAATAATTCAATAACAAGATACTTGGAGGAGTAAAATTCAAACATAATTTTTCAAAATCAGCAATTTTGCATTGATAGATACATAGTTTGCATTTGTAAAAAAATAGTTAATAATCTAAAAAATGATTACTTATGACATGTATGAGGAACATATACATCTATAACCAACAAACAAAAAATGTTTAAAAAAAGGACAGGAAAAAAAACAATTGAATTAAAACTCAATTTGAAGTTCGATGATTTTAAATTGCAGGAAAAACGATTTAAACAACATGATAAGGTTACCAATCGAAAACTCCTGTGGCACGGAACTAATGTGGCGGTGGTCGCCGCCATCTTAAAAAGTGGTCTGAGGATTATGCCTCACAGTGGGGGGCGTGTCGGAAGCGGAATCTATTTTGCTTCGGAAAACAGTAAATCTGCAGGATATGGTAAGTCTATAATTACAGGTTTTGATACATTCACGTTTGATCAGGTATATTCATGTTTTACGAAATATAAAATTCTTAACTCCTTAGGCAAAAAAAAATTAATTTCTTGGTTCTCAGGCCCTCCCTCATCTCTTCCAAGGGTGCCTCATTGACCCTTTTTATTGCTAAATCAATAAAATAAAAAAATAAATCACCTCCCTCATCATTTTTTGGGGTTTTGTACAATGTAAAAAGCTGCCTCATCATGTTTTGGGGGCAATAAAAAAGAAAAAAAAATGCCTCCATCCCTCATCATATTCCTTGAAAAAAGGCCTGAGAACCAAGGAATTAACTTTTCATGGCCTTAATTGAATGTATAATATTTCAATGAGTCTGTGACTCATATTCAGTGAAATAGCATTAAGAAAATTTGACCAGTATAACTTTATTTCCCTTTTTATACCCCACGCAACAAGTTGCGGGAGGTATAAGTTTTTGACCCGTCCGTCATAGTGTCAGTCAGTCAGTCAGTCCTTTTTTTTTGTCAGCGCAACTCCTCATAAACCGCTGCACAGAATTTCGTCAAACATTGCAGGTATTTAGGACACAATGTGTAGATGTGCATATTACCAGGAAATTCCGATTCCATTATTTTTTCCGGGAATTTCCGCACTTTTTAACTTAGGTATTTGGCCATACATATACCTTGAATATAGAGATGAACAGTTTGTCAGCGCAACTCCTCATAAACCGCTGCACAGAATTTCGTCAAACTTTGCAGGTATTTAGGACACAATGTGTAGATGTGCATATTACCAGGAAATTCCGATTCCGTTATTTTTCCCGGGAATTTCTGCACTTTTTAATTTAGGCATTTGGCCATACCTTGAATATAGAGATAAACAGTGTGTCAGCGCAACTCCTCATAAACCGCTGCACATAATTTCGTCAAACTTTGCAGGTATTTAGGACACAATGTGTAGATGTGCATATTACCAGGAAATTCCGATTCCGTTATTTTTCCCGGGAATTTCTGCACTTTTTTACTTAGGCATTTGGCCATACCTTGAATATAGAGATGAACAGTTTGTCAGCGCAACTCCTCATAAACCGCTTCACATAATTTCGACAAACTTTGCATGTATTTAGGACACAATGTGTAGATGTGCATATTACCAGGAAATTCCGATTCCGTTATTTTTCCCAGGAATTTCTGCACTTTTTTACTTAGGCATTTGGCTATACCTTGAATATAGAGATGAACATTTTGTCAGCGCAACTCCTCATAAACCGCTGCACAGATTTTCGTCAAACTTTAAAGATATTTAGGACACAGTGTGTAGATGTGCATATTTCCAGGAAATTCCGATTCCTTTACTTTTCTTAGAATTTCCACAATTTTCAAATTAGATTTTTGGCCATACCTTGAATATAGAGATGAACATTTTGTCAGCGCAATTCCTCATAAACCGCTGCACAGAATTTCGTCAAACTTTGCAGGTATTTAGGACACAATGTGTAGATGTGCATATTACCAGGAAATTCCAATTCCTTTAATTTTTCTTAGAATTTCCACACTTTTCAACTTAGATTTTTTGCCATACCTTAAATATGGAGATGAACATTTTGTCAGCGCAACTCCTCATAAACCGCTGCACAGATTTTCGTCAAACTTTAAAGATATTTAGGACACAGTGTGTAGATGTGCATATTACCAGGAAATTCCGATTCCTTTATTTTTCTTAGAATTTCCACAATTTTCAAATTAGATTTTTGGCCATACCTTGAATATAGAGATGAACATTTTGTCAGCGCAATTCCTCATAAACCGCTGCACAGAATTTCGTCAAACTTTGCAGGTATTTAGGACACAATGTGTAGATGTGCATATTACCAGGAAATTCCGATTCCTTTATTTTTCTGGGAATTTCGGCACTTTTCAAATTAGATTTTTGCAGCACTTTGAGTTTTGGGGGAGCGTGGGGTATGTGAGCTTGCTCACTTTTTCTTTCATTTATCATGAAAAACGAATAGTGACCAATCTCGAAAAAAAATCAACAAACAATAAAAATCTGTGAATGTGGCATAAAAACATATTCCTAGAAATACCAAAAGTTGGATCAGATGCCCATAGGAGGAGTAAACTTCCCCTGTAAAATAAGATACATTGTACAAATGCAAAATCATTAGAGATTGAAGGTAAAAATCATGCCTTGGCGTTTTCTTTTTTTATCATTCACATTCCAATATTTCAGTGCGTTGTGCGGGTAAAACTGGTATAATGTTCCTGAATGAAGTAGCACTAGGAAAAGAGCACCATATTCTTCATGATGATTGGACGTTAAAAGCAGCGCCCTCGGGGCATGACTGTATCATCGCTAAAGGATGGACAGAGCCTGGTAAGAGAGAGAGAGAGAGAGAGAGAGAGAACTTTTAAACCTTCAACCCAGTCATTTTTACTCCTCTTAAGTCCTCTTTGATCAAGAATTTGGCACATACAGATTTTGATCTGTCCATTCATCTGTCTGTCTGCAAAAACTTTTTTCTTTGGGTACCACCAAATTTAACCTGTTGACCTTGGAGTTTGACCCACTTTAAAAAAAATTACCACACTCCAACCTTTGTCATAACTTCTGAACATGTGATGCTAAGGCTTTCAATCCTTTCATACTTCACATGTGTATTCAATGTGAATAGCCATTTCAAAGAGTCTTAATATTTTTTACCTTTTGACCTTGACCTAGGTGTTTGACCCACTTTAAAAAAAATTAACCTTGACTGTAATTTTTGAACAGTTAGCACTTGGGATTTCTAATTTCACTTGTGTCTTCTATGTACAGAGACCTTTCTTTGGATACCAACAATATTGACCTTTTGATCTTGACCTTTGCAGTTTGACTTGCATCTGAGCAACTTCATTTATTTTTTCATAAACCGTTGCAGTGCCATTATCTACCATTTGGGGCATAAGTGTCTCATTTGTATTCATTGTGACCATTTTTTTTGGGGGGGTGGGGTTCAATACCCGGATTTTTTAGCTTTTGCCCTTGTTTGACCTATATTTTTTGCCATAAGCTGCTATATGGGGGCATCAATGTTTCACCAACACATCTTGTTCTTGCTAACTTTTGCTCAGACTAATTACATGTATGTCATTATAAAATCAGACAGATTTTGGAATTAATTGAAGCCATTTTGATTACAGACCCAAAAAAGAACACAACAATAAAACTGGATGGTAAGGACGTAGTTGTACCTCAGGGGGTACCTATCTCAGTACCAGAGTACGCCAACAAGAGCAGCTTTTCCCAGAGCGAGTATTTAGTTTATAAGGAGAGCCAAAACATGATGCGCTATCTAGTTATGGTGGATTTCTAGAACCCGCTGTAAAATACATACATAGTTCATCCTGGTATTCGACAGAGGAGAATGTGATATACATGTAATTGGGATTATACATGTGGGTGTTTGAGGCATTTTTTGACAAAATAGTGGAAATACTTCAAATAGAGAGTGTAGTACTAGTATATAAGAAAATAGAGATTTGTCTGCGTTTGATCATACAGGTAGTATATTGTCTTATTCCAGTATCCGCTGTTTAAGTCTATGAAGAGAAATTCCTTTTTCTTAAATTTTAGTGTTGATTTTTTGTTCATGTTTAGATGTTTGATAGTTTTGTTGTTTGATAATATATGCCAATGCAATCAATTTATGTATTACTTGTATATAATTGTTGCTGCTTAAATCTAGACCCATGACAAAAATCACTCCACATCATTATGAAAATCAAAACTAAGGAAGGCAGTGTGACAGTGTACATGTACGGTATTTACATATAGGGCACCACGAGATTTAACTGTATTTTAAAGAAGCATTGTCAATTTATGTCATATCACTTGAGAAAGTCATGTGTTTGATAAATGTATATTTTATATATATCTTTTAAAGAAATAAATTCTTGGTTTAGTCTCTATTGTAAATGAAATGACTAATAGTATGTAACTATAGAAAACATTATTATTATATAATTGCGTTTCTTTTTCAGTATAATTTCAAAAATTGTTTTGTTTTTTTCCCCCTAGGTCAGGGGATACAGCTAGTTTGACTGGATGTTAAAGGTTAATGCATTTTTTTTATTTTAATCTGTTTTTTAATTTGTTTTTATATATCTACATTTTTATATTTATGTAACATTGAGATTTTTAAAATTTAAAAGTACTCAATTTTAGACTGAAAATTGTTTTTATTAAAACATAAGTTTTGAAATTTATAGGTATACTGTTTAAAGAACACATATTCATTTGCTGATGCAGTTGTGTTTTTTAAAAATTATTAATATTCTCTGTTAACGTGTTTGTATACACTTGAAAGAAATATTTAGTGATAATTTAATTACATATACATCTTTAATTTTATGCATTTATATTTTAATTAGTATGTTAACATATTTTTGTATATACATCATGATATACAGAATGATCACTAATAAAGTTCACCATAGTCTTAGTATTTTAGTACACATTTATGTACAATGTATTTATAATTTATGTTTGTTAGAAATAATAGTTTAACATTAAAAATAATTGATATAGTTTGCAGTATATTCTCTATTTTGGTAGGAAGATAGGTGAGATCCATCATCCAAAGCAAATCTGGTCAATATAATGCACATACTGTAAATCACTTTTTATTCGCGAGAACTTTATATTTCGCGTAATTACGCGAGACGGAATGCTCACGAAAATTTCATTCTCGCGTATTATAAAATTCCTTAAGATTATACAGAGCAGTGACCACAATTCGTGAAAATTTTGTCTCGCTAATAAAGAGTCAATGACTATCTTGCGAAAATAAGGTGTCGCAAAAATTAAGTGGTCTACAGTAGTTACTGATGGAAATGAGATACTGCTATAAAAACGTATACATGTACATGTACCCAAAATTTTAACCTCTCCAAAAATATTAACCTGGTAATTATTTGGCTGGAAATGCAGCATCTGAAATATGAATGTTACAATGAAACAAATTAAAAGCATTGTGTATGCATTTCTGATCAGTGTAGGACATACATGTACATGTAGAAGTAATTGAAAAAAAAAAAAAAAACATCTGCTCCAAACACTTTAACCTGGGACACTAACATTACATTTGCCCCCAATGACTGCTCTGTGAAAGACAACTGGAAATTTTGTGATTCAAAATTGAATATCAACTTATGTGTGTATAAATAAAAAAATCACAAAGAAAATATAAATATATTTTATTGCAGAAGGGAAACCTCAGTATATCAATTTCATTTTAATGTTTTATCACAAAGTATCACAAAATTTTTTCAGACAATGAGGCCTTAATCAATTCATTGTTTTCAAAAACATGTCCTTCATTTGAACAAAAAAAATTCACAAACATTAAAATATAAATAAACCAAAATCTCATAATTAAAAGAATACTTCAGTATAATATCATTTAAAAAAAAAAAGAAAAAAAAAATCATTCGATTCCCCCCCCCCCCTTTTCTTATATTCCCCTTTCTGGGGAAACAGAAAACTGTGAATAGGATTATTTCAGGATACTTGTATTCTACTTAAATTTTCCAATAGCATGAACATGCATGTAATCTGTAAAATGTAAAAAAAATATACCCACAAATACTTTTGGTCCCAATCTTTTTTTTTTTTTCATTTAAGGAAATAAACTCAATAGACCCTTTCACGGTAACTGCGGTACTGCTCTTTTGCAGGGCAAAATGATAAAGTTTGGTAAAGTATGACGTAAAAGAAATTGTTTAATATACGTCATTTAATTATCTGTCAACAAAAACTTCGCCAAACGTTATTATTTTGCCCTGCAGAAGAGCAGTACCATAGTTATTGAAGGGGCTAATTTTATACAATGATACAAACATCTCTCATCATTGTATTTAAAATATAGCTTGAGAAGAGTTTAAAATATTTACAGAATTTTAAAGTACCTTCCTCATTTCAGGGAACCGAGACACATGTATAAAAGGCAAACAAGTCATTCATGTAAGTTTGACAATGAGAAACATTTACGAGTATACATAACATCCAAAAGATATATATTTTACAATCCACTTTCTCTGTTAAATGGCTAGGGTAAGATACCATGTACATGTACCTCACTTGGCAGAGCACCTGACTAGAGTTAAAAGGCCTGGTCTGATTACAATTTTACTTTTTTATTACTGTAACAGCTAAAATTTGTTCTGATAGCATGTGACTAGAAAAGGGAAGTAAACCATGGAAATTGTGTGGGCTATTACCTTGTATAAATACATACAGTGACACCTGTCTAATCCGACATGCACTATTAAAGAGACGAATTTTATGTTGTAATAGATAGGGTGTAGGTTTACACAGTGTACATGTACAAAAACATGGAAAATAGTCAAATGGGAACGAAATTTAACATTGGAATTCAAAGTATGATGAATTACAGAGGTGTTGGATTGGACAGTTTTCACTGTATTTATATACAGTACAATCCAAGTTTGAGTCTGTTTTCATTCAGTTTGTTAACTGAGAATTTTTTGCTTTGATAATCAATGAAGTACAAAACTACTTTCTAAGAGAGTGGCTCATACAGGCATATACATGATACATGTACAATCATTCAATTTGATAAATATTTTTTGTCAAGAGTATATGGATAAAAAACATTTTGACAAACATGATCATGTGAAAACGTGTAATAGTTAGGTGATATATGCATGAAAATTAATGGATAAACTCCAATTTTTTTAATATAAGTAATTTAACAATTTTTGCACAAATTAATTTTGCTCTTTCATAAAAATGTAAATTGCAAAAAATGTTTTCCTTCATGGCCAAATAAGTAGAATGATTATTTTTTAAGTTTGACATTTAGGTTAAGAAATAAGAGACACACATGTATGTACAAGAGAAAGCAATTGCAAAAAAATACAAGGTAACTACAGTTATAATAAATTTGTTCATGGCACATAAATATACATACACTGTAATCTACATTTGAAAACCATTTCAGTCAAATTTCATGAATAACTTGGAATTATAAACATAGTCAAGAAAATTGCACTTACATGTATATAAAACTTCCCATAAAGAATATGACACCAATATCACTATAAATTCTATGAAACACACGTTGATAACCATAAATAAATATTGACATATTTCATTATATTTTTTTTCACTTATTCATCTTCTTTGTTAACTAATTTCATTTTTACTGCATATAAAAAATTACACAACTTAATGTAAATACTGTTTGTATCTTAAATTCATACTCAAAAACTTGCAAAACACTATTTATATCTCTGCATCTTGGATGAATTCAAAATGGTTTTCTTGGGATGAAATAATAAGCAATGTACAGTGTATATGTCAGAAATACTGTATACAGAGAAATTTTAACCCACAATTTATTGTTACCTTTTTGCCCTTGCTGCATGTACTTGTACGTAAATTTTAAAGGGGGTGAATTCAAGAAAATCACATTATCTCTAAATCAAAACCTTGTCTGGGTGAATTTAAAGCAGGACAAAATAGTTTCCAAGTGTAAAAGGGTGGAAATAACACTGGGCGAAAATAGCACTTTATACAATATACAATCAAACACATGGCATTTATTTAACCTTTGCAAAAAACAAAACTAGGATGATTAAAACTGAACAATTAAATTATCTAAAAGAAAAAAAAATTCTGACAAATTAATATAATATTAAACAAAATCATCCTTTTTTACTGATGTACCGGTATATTTGAAGGGTAAGGAAAACACGTATATGTAGAGAATGGATATTATGCTATCAACCTGAGCTAATATACATGTATACATGCACTAATAGTCCATTGAACAGATGCGTAAAGACTTCTGTGTACTTTTCGGGCATTAATGTATAATGTACATCAATTATTTCCACCAAAAAAAAAAAAATGTTGTATTCTGAAGTATATACCTCATAAAATATAAACGATATTGCACATTTATGAAAAAGAAGAAAAGCTGTTCAGTTTTCCATGGCTTCAAAGTCACAGGTCCATGATCGAGGAATAAGATAATCCAAAAAGTTATTCTGAAAGAAAAAAGATTAACAATGTATAAAATCTAAAATATTTATAAAAACTCTCCCAAAATTGTTAGCAATCTTAACTCCAAAGCTCTCACTCAAATTTGTCCTATTTGGAGAGGACTGATAAAATTTACCGCATTTTCTGGAAACATCTGAAAGGATTGATAAAATTTAACAAATTTTCTGGACACCTCTGAGAGAATTGATAAAATCATCCAAATTTTTTCTGGACACCCCTCAGGGAATTGATAAAATTTACTCTATTTTCTGGACACCTGAGAGAATTGATAAATATACAAATTTTTCTGAACCTGTCTGAGAATTGATAAAATTGACCATTTTTTTCTGGACTTGTCCGAAATAATTCAATTTGATAAAATTGACCATTTTTTTCTGGACTTTTCTGAGAAAATTGATAAAATTGACCATTTTTTTTCTGAACACCTCTGAGATTATTGGTATAAATATTTACCATATTTTCTGGACACCTCTGAGATGAATGTTAAACTTTACCGTATTTTCTGGACACCTCTGAGATGAATGTTAAAATTTACCACATTTTCTGGACACCCCTGAGATGAATGTTAAAATTTACTATATTTTCTGGACACCTCTGTGATGAATATTAAAATTTACTATATTTTCTGGACACCTCTGAGATGAATGTTAAAATTTACCACATTTTCTGGCCACCCCTGAGAGAATTGATAAATTTATCAATTTTCTGGAAACCTTTGCGAGGATTTTTCAAATTTACTATATTTTCTGGACACCTTTGAGAAAATTGATAAAATTTACTTTATTTTCTGTACAGCTCTGTCATGAGAGGACTAATAATTTTACCATATTCTCTGGACACCTCTGTCGCGCGTACCACTCCAGACTGTACAGACACATCAACGTTCCGTTCCCCATTATCAACATCAGCCACAGAAACACATTCCAGCCCCTACCCACTCCCTTAAAGAAGATGAACCCAACTGCAAAAAGAACAAGATGTGTTTGTGAAGCACTATGCGCCCGGCGGCAACAAAGTCACAAAAAACTATTTTTAGCATAAAGGTCACAGTCAAGGTCACAAGGTCATTGATATTAATGTTGTTTGAAAGAACTTTAGTAGTGGAGTATGCATACCAAATATGAAGTCTATATCTCCTATGGTTCAAAATTTATGGCAAAAGTTCGAAAATAGCTATTTTTAGCATTAAGGTCACAAGGTCATTGACCTTGTTGTCTTTTGAAAGAACATTTTTAGTGGAGTATGCATACCAAATATGAAGTCTCTATATCTCAAGGTTCAAAATTTATGGCTAAGGTTAAAGTTTTCAGCAGACAGACAAACAGATAAACAGACAAACAGACAGGACAAAAACAATACACGCCTCGGATCTATCGATCCGGGCACATAAAAAAATAATATATAATATAATGTACATACTGCTAATTATTGAGATTCAAATCAAAATTACTGTAAATGCATTACTGTAAACCAATTTTTCATCGCGACAACTTTATTTCACAATTTTCCAGGGGAAAACTAGTTCGCGACAATTTATTTTCGCAATCAAGTCTTTTTTTGATCCGTTGTTAATAGACAAAGAGACTTTAAGGACCGCTTAGCGGCAAGAAATATTTGCGATGACTAGGCTCTTGTAAACCTCACGAATATTTCTCGCCTACAAATAAAAGATTTTTTAACAGAATATTAGTGTGTACAATCTTTGGCAGAAATTGATCTTTTGAACAAGTAAGCGAAATTTTGAATTAGCACATTTACTTATATTCCTATTCATATGTACATGAACAAGACATTCAGCGTGGTACTTGAATTAGCAGAAGTTGCTTTCTGCGAAAAGTGCTAAAAAACATATGTACAGCTCAATTAATTCATAATGTTTATCGTATACAGATAAACAGGCTTATAATAAAGTGGGTCAGATGATTTTATTTTGTTATAAGCGTAATATGTTATAAATATTACACTCACAATATATATTTTAGAGACATGGGGAATAAAAATCCCTTCCCTGTGCGTGTAAATTCAATTATAAACATGTTCGCTATAAGTGTGTTTAAATATACTGTACATTTAAACAAACTGAAAATTTTGGGAGGTCAGTACAATAAAAGATTCAACAATGAAGTTTTGTACTTACACCCAGCTCCCATGAACATGACGAACAAAACAGGATAGAAGAACTTAAAGCACATGATCAGCACGTACTCGTGAGCGACAGCCGAGATCAGAAACACAAACGCCATGGCCAGGGAACGATTGTTGGGGAAAAGCTGTAAATTATAAATCCTTTTTCATTCATGAAATTAAAACCCCTTGAATGTAATTTTTACCCACACCATAAATTTTTGACCCATGAAAATTTTAATGATACTACAGTTTATTGATGAAGTGAAATTTTGAAATTTGGTGAATGGAAACTGTCATATATGTATCCATGTGAGTTAACTAGCAATTAATATGTCTCTTTAAATATACATATATTTGACATGACTGAAAATACTGTTAACAAATACCAATGCATGTAAACATTTTCATCAAGGTTTCAACATTCCATTATTACAAAACCAAATGCAACTGATGACAGAAACAAGTACAAAATTGTACAAGTAAACTCAAATACCTTTTGATTTTAAATCTATAAATAGTTTTCAGCTTTTAAAGATAGGGTAAGGAAATACCTTGAATGCATCCTTGTAAATGTAAGTATACAGCCAGTCATGTACAACAATATTCCAAGTCCTGTAGTAGCTAGCAAAGGATGTGGAGTTCCACCAATCCTATCAATTTAAACAAATGAGATAAAGTAAGAATGACATTATATTACACATTTGTTGGACCCACGGTGTTGAAGAATTCTCTTCAGAGTTGCTCTTAAATCATATAAGGCTGAGGGCTGCATATTAAATCTAAGTGTATTGTGCAGACATTGTTTAGCAAGACTTTAATTAAAGAGACATCATAAACAAAGATTACCTTAAGTTTCAACAGTTTTGTATTTTTAAAAGCAGTATATTATATGAGAGGGCTAAAATAGGCTTTGCCTGCTGCCCAATACCATTCACTTTGTGAATAAAATTTTGTATAAATAAATATTTTACGACATTGAACAAACCTTGTAAAACATTCTGTCTGCAAAAGTCATCATTTCTGCAAAGGCATTAAACCAGGAATGCAAGATAGCAAAGAAGCCTACAATCAAAGAGGAAAAAAGACTACTATTCTGTCTATCAACTTTTCAATGACTAACAAAATATTATTACATGTAAGTTAGAATCCAATTATGTCAAATTTTCATTGCAAAATATGCTAAAACAGTTTTTCTGTAAATTATGACCTAAATTTCTTTATTTAAAAAAAAGCATTTACACGTAAGATAATTTTTATACATGTAAATGATCAGACAGATACTGTATACAGGGGAATTTTCGCCCCTGTTTTATTTTCGCCCTCTTCATGATTGTGCGAATTAAAAAGAGGACAAATTCAAAGAACACACGTTTCTGAAACAAGATCATGACTGGACGAATTTAAAATGGGGCAGAATTGTTCACATGTGCAAAAGGGTGCAAAAATAACCCAGAATACAGTAATGAATCTTACAACATCACTCTTACCCAGAACTAAGACTAGCGTAGCAGGCAACATGGAGCCAAACACCGACAAAATCAGAGCCTTGGCTGTAATGTGCTCACGACCAAAGTTACGAAAGACAGGCACAAGGAATCTCTCAAAGATGTAGTACGTGTAGAACAAACAGGCAAGCACCTGTCCTAAATTACTGACCACGTAACTCCAGCGAATCTTCTGTGTCCTGGCGAGGAATCAATCATTTTCAATATATATATTCAAACAGGAGGCAGTCTAAGAACTGTATATGTAAACCAACTTTTATAAGGGTGCAAGAAATATCCATGAGTTTTGTGACCTACATTAATTTGCAAATATTAATCCCCATGATTTATTTATTTCCCTTTGTATTTGTAAAGAATGATACCTCAGTCACAAAAGTTGATGGCCGCGGATTGATTTCAAACCGATAAATCGTGGATGAAAAATGACACCAATAATAGTTGGTTTACAGTATCAATCCAAGTTCTAAAGAGGAAGACAAATTGATGTTACTGTTGAATAATCTCTACTGCTTTATATTTATTGATGAACATTAAAAATACCTTGGATAAGAGTCTCTGTAGACAAGGGTTGGGATGAACAAGAAATACAGATACTTGGAGAAATCGGGGCAAACATGATCCTCAGAATTATCATCTGTAAAACACCGAATTTTTTTTTTAAACATAGAAAACACTCCACACAAAATATAAACATAGAAAATACTAGATACAAAATCATAGATAACTCTACATACAAAAATCTAAAGCACTGAAGCAGTGAATTTTTTTTTTTCCTTTCAAGCTTCTTCATCAAAATGAAAGAAGAACCAGAAGTCTCTGTCGAGACTGAAGCTCTACTGGTTTGTACTTATAGCAAAGGAAGAGAAAAGTACTTCAGCAGTTGGAAATTGAAACTTTTCAACAGCAATAAATAGAATAATGATCCTTGATTAAGTCCCTTTATGTTCTTAGTGCAGTCTACTTGCATGCAACATTTATATTATAATCAGACTAAAATTGTATTTGGAGTAGCATTTTGAAAGAATTTCACAGAAATTTCTATTTTTAGTAACCAACACCGTTCATCGAAATCAAAAACCGATACACAGAATTATGTATCTTATTGTATCTACTTGTGTGCCAATTTATATTGAAATCAGACTAAAACTGTAGAAGGAGTAGCATTTTGAAAGAATTTCACAGAAATTTCTATTTTTAGTAACCACGGCAAAACCGTTCATCGAAATCAAAAACCGATATACAGAATTGTGTATCTTAGTGTAGTCCACTTGTGTGCCAAGTTATATTGAAATCAGACTAAAACTGTAGGAGGAGTAGCATTTTGAAAGAATTTCACAGAAATTTCTATTTTTAGTAACCACGGCAACACCGTTCATCGAAATCAAAAACCGATATACAAAATTATGTATCTTAGTGTAGTCTACTTGTGTGCCAAGTTATATTGAAATCAGACTAAAACTGTAGGAGGAGTAGCATTTTGAAAGAATCTTACAGAAATTTCTATTTTTAATAACCACGGCAACACCGTTCATCGAAATCAAAAACCGATACACAGAATTATGTATCTTAGTGTAGTCTACTTGTGTGCCAAGTTATATTGAAATCAGACTAAAACTGTAGGAGGAGTAGCATTTTGAAAGAATTTCACAGAAATTTCTATTTTTAGTAACCACGGCAACACCGTTCATCGAAATCAAAAACCGATATACAGAATTATGTATCTTAGTGTAGTCTACTTGTGTGCCAAGTTATACTGAAATCAGACCAAAACTGTAGGAGGAGTAGCATTTTGAAAAATTGTTTACAGACAGACAGACGGACAGACAGACAGACAGACAGACAGACGGACGGACGACGGACGCATTACTATCGCATAAGCTCTTCTGGTCTCTGACCAGTAGAGCTAAAAATCACGGTTAAAAAAGAAAATCAAGGTAAATATATTACCTTTTTTGTAGGCTAATACTTTAGCGGCATTTTCTCTAACAAAAGCATGGACTTTCATCATTAATCGGATCTGAAATTAACAAATTCATTATTACACCAACAAGAATATGCTCACATCAAATCACATTAGCTTTATTTATTGCACATCTGGAGTAGACTGATTTCTCCTGTTTGCTTTGACAAGAATATTTAAGAGAAAGTCTTTTTTTTCCAAATGTATTTTCAAGTGTGTACAATCAAAACTGGTTATCTTGAACGTGAAGGGATCTAAGGTAAAATACTTGAAGAATAGGTGGTTGAGGACTTATCACTTTGACATTCATTGATTTTTGAGATTTCAGTGTTCAAGAGACCAAAGTTCAACTGTATATATGTTTTAGAAAAAAAAAATTTATCATGAGAAAGTTCCTTGCCTGCTCCGCTGTGACTATGATGCTGGAACCCGGAGGTAAGGAATTGTCAGTGATGTACTTAATGGGCCACAGAAGAAATACTAGCTGATACAGAATATAGATACAGCCAGCTGCTATGTCGTACCCATCTAAACGGAAGAAAAACAAGAAACTACGAGCTGAATAACTCATTTCATCTATACCCTAGATGTTCTCAAATAAAATCAGCAATACAGTTAAAAATATTGCAGTATTGTGATATTTCCAGTGGATACCCAGCCCTAAGTAAAACTAAATTTATCAAGTGTATGTACTTGTATACTGTAAAGTTTTTTTTTAACCTACTTTTATTTGTGTGCGAGAAATATACACGAGTTTTGCAACCTTCGTTAACTCGCGAATATTAAATCTGCCAAACATTTGTTTTTCTTTACATTTGCAGAAAATGTTTAATCGTCGCAAATCGATTTCCAAAATGACGAATCAAAAATAAAATATGACACGAATAATAGTTTGTTTACGGTGTATGCACTTACCTGTTTCACAAGTCTCTGATCAAATGATTTACTCTAGTGCTTTATAAATGCATTTTAATGAAAGAACAGCTTTTAAATGAAACAGTTTACTGACCCACTCTGCCTGGTGTTCTGTGCATTGACCAGTAGTAGAACCCTGGGTAGACCACCAGAAAGGTTGACAGGGTCATGGTGACCCAGAGCTCCATCACTTTTGAGAATTTCCCCATCCCATACTGGATCAGGTCAAAGCTGAGATTTAACCTACAACAGATAGAAAGTGGTCTATTAAAACACAGACTGAATTTTCAATATGTTGATAATACAATGTAACACAGTTCTACACCTTTTTTTGAAACCAGTTATTTACATGTAAATTACTGATATACAATTATCTTTTTTCTACTTTTCAGTAACATGACCATTGTCAATTTCCTTATAATAATTTCATTTTTTCAAACCTTACTGATTCAAGTTCTTGCTGTAATAATTAACATTTTACACATCAACATTTACACTTCATGAATGAATGCATCTAAAATTGAAGGTTAAGTTAAGTACAGTGGAGCCTCATTTATCCGGACACTTGGGTTCCCAGTCAATTTGTATGCATGGATATGTGAAGCATCCGGATACCTGAATCACCAGTTAAACAAGACAAAATAACATTGAAAAAATCTGTTCCCATGAAAAATCGTCCGGATACTGAAGCATCCAGATATCTGGCGTCCGGATATCTGAAGGTCCACCGTAGAAGGTTTATCCTCTTGAGAATGAATTACACTTACCTCCCTTCATTAATGAGATCATACACAAGAGTATTGAGACTGAACACAATCAGAATGGCTACGAAGATATGGTAAATGGTCTTTACATCTTTTATCCGGAACAAATCTCTGAAATATAAATCGCAATTCAACAATGATTCATTTTAATAATGTCAGAGCCTACTGTATGGTTTTTTTTTCTTAGTACTGCTGTTGTTTAATTAGAGGTTGAATCGATACATTCAAAAGTAAATGTATCGATCTGCTGGAGGTTGTGTTTAAATACATGTATGTTCAATTCAATGGCATTTTTGAAGGAGAAATTGTCTTTTTTCTACCCTAGCATGACAAGATGATGAAAAATTAAATAAATACCGATTAATACCTTGTTCACATGGAGAGTTTAATTCAAATTAAACGTAAGTTACTGCGAATAAGCTTCGCTTAGCGTTCACACAGAGAATTTAATGCGAATTAGTTTAATTCAAATTAATTTACTGCCCATTAACTTACTTCACATTAACTCCATGTGAACTCCGTGTGAACGCTAAGCGAAGCTAATTCGAATTAAATTTTGATGTGTAAGGCCAGAATTAAGTCACAGGACACATGTTGGTGGTTAAATATAGGTATCCGTGCTATATTTGGTTCAAAAATCAAGGAAAAGTATGTTAATTACTGAATGTATACCTGAAGCCACTATGATTATTATATATCGAATGGATGCCTCTGCAAACATGACGTGACTTACAAATAACATCATAATAACCTTAAGAATAGCCTTTTTGCAGAAATAAGATTTTAATTCGCATTAGTTTACCTCACTTTAGCTGTCGTGTGAACGCAATTTAATTTGCATTATTTGAATTCGCATTAGTTTACTTCGCATTAATTTACTGCAAATTAAACTCTCTGTGTGAACAGGGCATAAATTTCATACCTAATTAGCAAATTATACTAGTATCCTGGGTTTGAACAGTTTATGTTTTCTTTATATCCGGCTCTACAGTTTATATAAAGTGTAAACTCCCCAAACCCATATTATGCCAGAAGAAATCAGGGCTCTCACACCACTTTTTGGGACTGGGGCCAGGGCCGTTCAAATTGGGAAAATTATCATCATTTTGGGAAAAGTTGGATGACCAACATTCATTAAAAAAATCCTCAAATTTTGCTTTTTTTAGATTTTTGTCATCAATTTAACTCTGGTTTTGAATAAACCATTAAACAGAACAAACATGGCTATGTAGGCTCTTTATGAAAATACATTAGCTTTGTCATGATTATCTTTGAGTGTTGATAATTGCTGTTATTTGTCTTTCTGAGTGACAGTCGCTAGTCACATAGTCACGAATTTCCTTGATCACATGGACATCGTTGCTTGCCAATAGAGCGCGAGATAGAACATGCCTTAGCGTGGGTATGTTTTTAGGTGTAGCTTACTTATATTTAAATGAAATGTCTATTTTTGAAACCAAAATGATGTTTTTGTCGATTTTCATGACAAGATACTCTGCACTTATAGTTACACATTTTTATAAAAACAATAACCTGGTTCCCCGAACCAGTTTAAGAATCTATTTGACTAATTAATAATCGTACATAAAACTTGTTTGTTTCACTTTCATTTGCAAGTGTGTTTTTTTTTTGGTTTTTTATGCGATTAAGTTTCATGGACTTTAATTTTTTAATTAATATTTTGCTATGGAAATTGGAAAGTTTACACCTTTCTTTTGGGAAAAAAGGCACCTTTTTTGCATTGGGAATG